>NW_026869855.1:3263910-3565293 GCF_018135715.1 Danaus plexippus
AAGTTATTATTAATATTAATGAAAATTGTTATGATATTAATGAAAGAATAATGATGTTTCATGATGTTTTCATCAATGCCACACGAGGACTTAATATTCAACAACAAAATTTATTCCATAAGGTTTCTGTTGCGGTCGAAGCCGATTTAAATGGCACCGAATATCATTTGCTGCTTTTAATAACGGGAGGTGTTAAAATTACTTGTTGAACACATCGTACGTTGTTACGCCCGAACTGTGGACCCTCTGTTTAAACCCAAATTTGGGAAAGTAGCATCTTTGACAGGGGTTGCTGCCCGACAAATAATTGGTAAGATTCTGCATTCCGTATTTTTAATACCTATTGAGAAAAGCAATACCGTGTCCTATAAACGTTTAAATGGAAATAAGCTAGAACAAAGACGAAGACAGCGCCATATCAATTGGCTTATAATTGATGAAATTTCGATGCATATTATAAAAACCTGCGCATCATATATTAACGTTTACAAGAATATAAAAAAATAAGCTAACTTACTACTGTTTTGTGATATAATGCAACTAACCCCGGTCAAAGGAAACTGGTGCTTTTTGCAGACAGCTTGGTTTGCAACCGAAATTAATTTATGGCATCAATTTTCGTTTTGAGAACTAACAATAAATATGCGCCAACAAAATTCCGAATTCATCAACTTGCGGGTCAGTGACTTGACTACGAATCAACTTGAATTGCTAATACGCAAAATACCTTTGACAGAGGACTTCGCTGACGAAGTTGCTGTGCGAATCTTCCCAACCGTTAAAAAAGTTGACGATAATAATTTTTTAATGACAGCAGAAAATTATAAAGTACATAAAGGTTATACCTTAATTGCTGTAGTCGAGTCTCGTGAGGTCGCTACTTATGGAAAGACACCGCCGCCCAACGTAATACCGAGGGATGTAAATAACTGTTGAGGTTTATTACCAACGTTAAAGTTAGCTTGAGAATCTCCCGTTATGCTAAGGCGAAATATATCAGTTTCAGATGGCCTTGTAAACGGAGCAATGAGTATTGTAAAAAGTATTCAATGGCCTGCTCTTCGAAGAAAACTAATTGAAGAATTACCGAAAAGTGTGTTAGTTCAATTTGATGATGATACGATTGGAAGTAGAATTAAAGATGAAAATGTCTGGGTACCGCTTACACCTACTGTTGTAACATTTCAGGCAACTAAAGGATAGGGAGACGCCGAGCGCCGAATGTTACCTTTAATTTTACGTTGGGCAGTTACGGTTACGGTTCACAAACTACGGGGAACTACACAAAAACAGCTGTCATTGATCTAGACAAAAAAAAATTGCCCAAGGACAGGTGCATGTTACTCTGAGTCGTATTAAAACCGTGGACGATATAGCGTTGTGGGACTTAGATGCAAATAAATTATTGAGTAGGAAACACGACGAAAGAGCATTGCTAGAGATGAAGCGATTACGCAACTTAAATTCATAGATTGACACATCAGTATGACGAGTAGGTAATTGCTGTCTTGTTTTAAACTTTATTGCTGTTAATCGTTGAGGAATTTCCTCGACTGTAAATGGTCTCCATTATCATATATACCGCAAACCTACATTATAATCCATATAGGTGCAAAGTTCACATCAATATAAATTAATTAAGACCATATACAAGGTAACTATTGTAAAACGTTAAGGAATTCCCTGCACTATCCTTCATCTTCATCATCAGACCTCTAATGACAGCCACCGTCTATCAATACAAATTAATGAAGGTGAAGATGAAGCTGAAACATAAAGTATCAGCTATTAATCGTTGGGGAGTTCCCTCGACCGTCACTCATCTGCATCCTCAGATCTACCCCAGACCTTTATGAAATGGTAGGCTTTAAAATACTTAATGAAAAAACTTACAACCGTACTAGTCGCCTCTAAAATGTTTAACAGTTTCCCTCGATATCTCTGATCTGCCATTATCAAACCCCGGTTTCTTTATCATGAGACCGCCTTTGAAATATCTATTTTTAATTAAAAAACAATTATGAAAATCGGTTCATAAACGACTAAGTTATCCACGAACAAACATTAAAAAAAAGTATATTCGAATTGAGAAACCTCCTCCTTTTTGAAGTCGATTAATAATATCTTAAAGTTGAAAAATATTAAAGTTTAAAACAATTATTTAGCTTTAACATATTAAATTTAACGAAAACAAACTATTTTCAACATAATTAAAGTTTATTTGTGAAATAGATTTAACTACGTTTTAAGTTCATAAATTATTCAAATGTCCGTTATCGGTGTTAAATGACGCGTGACAATGACAGGAGTGTCGTGTGACAGTTACGCTTAAACCAATAAAGCTTCGGTCACACCGCGGAATTTGATAGTAAAGTGCATGGTGCTGTTTTGCACTAGCCTTATCTGTCAAAGATGGTATGTCGTATAGATTTACATAAAAAAGTGTACATATAATTTGACATCACTTATAGATGATTATTTAATATTCTATCATTTTTTTTATCCGAATCATTGGTAGATTCAAAGAGTAATGACCTATTAAAGTAATTAATGTTTAAATTTTTTAGATTTGAATGAGAATTTTTTAATGTACTATATTATATTCATTCTTATATATATATATTAAACACATTTAATAATTTAATCGAAATTTTAGTTACTTTGAGGTTATTATGTACATGCAATTGTGAAGATGATATTTTATTCTTTTAAACACTTTAGCTACAAGAAATCTAAACGTTAGATTCATAGTGAAAAATCTATTTGTCTATTTATGATTAAGTGTTTATGATTTATTAAGTGTTTATGATTTAAGTAAATTGTTCTCCTAATCAGTTTACGATCTACTCGTCAACTTCTGCTGTCTAATATCCTCCGTATTAATCTGACAGCAATAATTTGTACATAACCGAAATTGCTACAGATGAAATTCTTTTACGACTCTATAAATAATCCGAAAAAATTGGAAGTTATACCAGACGACGTCACGCACTGCATTCGCTTACTTATAATTCCCCAAGCAACGTTTCCGGTAATGTCAAACCTTTGAATGTTGATTCGTCGAATAGTAAAAGAATACTTGAGAATTACTTTGATATTGCAAATGAATTTAAAAAAATGTCTATTAATATATAAAGCGGTTTATTATGGAGGTATTGACCATTTGATAGCCAGTAAGCGAGTCTAGGGGATACGGTTAAATGAACCGTCAGTAATAGAAATATCAAGTTGCGTGTTACAATTTATCTACGTCATCGTCTGACGCTCTACGAAGAAATATTTAAGATTCTCATGGGGTTAGAGAAAATCAATGTAATATATCAGCTCATATGTTCTCCGTTCATTGTTTATTCTTTCGGCAACAATATTAAATCACTTTTACTCATATTTTTGAAATAATATTATATATTCTATCCCAATATATAATCTTCACATTCGTGTATTTCTTTGCTTATGCCTGTTTAAATTTAATATTATATAAAGTAAGTATAACTGTTGTAATTTATATGAATTTACAAGTCATAACGAGTTCTGAAATTGGCATCATATTCATAGAAATTAGGAGTGTATTCATATCTAATTCCGTTTATATAATAAGTAAGTACTTCTCTAAATGGGCAACATTGAATGGTAATTTTAAAGTTATAACAATTATTTATTTGAGGGACTTACTTTAACGGGAGTGGACAATGCATTTCAAAGAAGATCGCAAACAGTTACGAGAACCTACAAGAAAATAAATCAAGAAGGTACAACTGATTCTGAAACTTTTTTTTTTGTAATATATATAGCCGTTGGAGCTGCGGCTTTGACAGCGTCACAGGGAGAATGGACCTTAAAACTTCACATATTACGTTTAAAGGTACGGCATAGTATTCACATTAGTAACATTCGATACTGTTAAAAAAATATAAAGTAGAGAGAACAGATAAATCCCTTGTATTATTAGAGTGTAATAATTCAATTTTTTTGCATTATCTTGATATTTGTAACGATTCTGATAAAAAAATAATACGGATATCCCAGTAAAAGGTGCTATTTCATAATAAAATAACATCGGAAAGTATGTTGAAAATAGATTTCTTTAATGTATTGCTACAAGAAAAGGAAATACGTAATAAAGTTTTTAGAGTTAGGTAATAAAAATAAAAATTAGCATTTTGTTGAAGAAGTAACATAACGAATAATTAAATTATAAATTTTATATCTTAGATTTAAAGCGCTAGGATCTAAAGTCGTTTATGAAACAAAACTATTTATTTCATAAATATAAAATCTAAGCAAAAATGTATCTACTTTAAAGTTATTGGCACTCCAACTCTATTCCAAGTAGGTTATAAATGTGATTTTTATTGAAATTTTCAAATATTATCCAACCGCTATAAGGAAGCGAACCACCACGGAAAATCCTATTTATATATTCAGAGAAATTTATTCTATTGACTGTTTATCCCTCTCTTTCGGTTATTGGTAAATGGTCAGTTATAGACGAAAATGAATAGAGAATTGTTAATGCTCTCACCAGTTCAGATGAATACACACATTATTCGAAAGTGATTCCACCCAACACCATTTCACAAACACATCACATTATTCTGGTAAGACGGTTCACAAAATATAAGTGAATCTGCTTGAGAATATATTTTATTAGTACGGTTGAAATTGTTATATGAAATATGGTTATCCAAAAGCAATATTCCAAGCTTACGTGATTTAAAGGGAGAAAGGATAATTCAATATAACTTATAAAAATCCACTTCTCTCATATCTATGAATTTTTAATGTAGATATTTCCATTAAGCCATCCCTGTATGATATAAACTCGTCTTGTCAATTAAAATTTTGACGCCTGATAGAAAAACAATGCATTCTTATTTAATTGTGTTATTGTATTAAAAATAGTGTAGGTACATCAATAATTATATAAATAATTTATTGGTCATTACAAAACAAAACTCAAACTGGGTCCTGTAGAAATGTAGAATTTTTTAAACATTCATTTAAATGTAACTTAAAATATACCTTAATTTTTTAAAAGTCATTATTTTTGTAATTGTTTGTGGTTATAATAGTAATTTATATGACGACCGTTTAAATTTCTTTTAAAAAAATATTATAGTATGATGCAAAGCAAAAATGACTACGATTTTTGTTTCTTTGTTGTAAAATATGCATAGAGTTCAAAAACAAACTTTTTAACTTAACTTTTAAATTAGACGCAAGGCAAGAAATATTAATGCAGTCACGTTATTAAAGTGTTATTTACTTTGTGATGCAAGCATCATGTTGTTAGGTACTTGGTTAAGGCGCGATATAGACTGATGGGTAATAAAAATTATCTAGTTTTTAATTTCAATTTAATTACTTATATTTAATTTTAATAAAACCAAAATTTAACATTTTTTTTTTTTTGATTTATCACACATTTTTTAAAGATATTTATTTTGATATAACATCTTCAGTTATATTACTGCAGTAGAATATAAGCCAGTGATTTATTAAATATAGATACACCTTATAGATAATATACTTATGTTTTTACATTTAACATAAATGTTGGTGTATCCTATCCTTTAAAATCAGCTGCGGATAGCATAAAGTATATCTTATGCATGCTCTATTCAAAATTTAAGCACAATGCTGCAAGCGTCCGGAAACATATGACGCCTTAACAGTACCAGCAACTTTCCGGGACAGAGAATTGTTTTATAATATGATTATTTTTGAATTTGTGTAGCTTCTTGAGAATAATGTGTCCTTTATTAGATTATGATACCAAAGTAAGTATTGTTTAAGTTACTTATTGTTTGGCAAATATGATTTGGTTTTATTCTATAGACTTATTATGATATATTTAAAGAGGAAAGTAGGTTTCTAGTACTTACCCATAATATGTATTTAAGAATTCCTTAATTTTAATCCTTAAGCGATATTGATTCAAAATATATATTATCCTTTTACATTTAACTTAATGATCCCTATTTATAAAAATGTAAGATAGCATCGTATAAATAATATTTTTCTATCAGTTTGCTGGAATGGTTTCCTTATTGAAATTCAAGTAACTTTCTCTCCATCAAATCGAAGGTAATTTAATTAAATTTTATTAGTTAAACATGTATTATATTATATATAAGTTTGCTATTTTTTCCTACTATAATAACCTACCCATAAGGATAAGGATTTTGATCTGATGCGCCCTAAATTGTTTCCTCTTCAAACCATGGCGATTATTGACCCAAAATTACAAAAAAGAGAAATGTTGTTTTGATGCTTATGATTCAGTCGTTGATATACGTGTAATGTGAGTTCTTCATTTGACTATGAATTAATCCAGTTTTTTCATTTCGGGGATGCCAAGACAATAATTATTATTGGTGGAATACTTACAAAAATAAAAGACTATATGAACAGGTAACATATTTTTATATAATGCATCAACAATCTTAAAAATAAAT
This sequence comes from Danaus plexippus, assembly GCF_018135715.1. Taxonomy (NCBI): domain Eukaryota; kingdom Metazoa; phylum Arthropoda; class Insecta; order Lepidoptera; family Nymphalidae; genus Danaus; species Danaus plexippus. Next base: position 3,270,369 of record NW_026869855.1, read on the forward strand.
AAATCAACTACAACAAGATCGTTGAAAATGACTTAAAATTAGACAACAATATTTACAAGGCACGGAACATTCACACAAACAGACCATAACACTTGTTATTTAATCAATGGTGACCTTTATGGTGTATGGTTTTATAAATTGGGATCTTCACGGGATAAGGTTGAGGTACTTCAACAGTGACGGTCTTTTCTATTCTGATAGGTACATGCTTTTCTACTGGATAGGGAACATGTTTAACTACCGGATAGGGCACAACCTTTTCAATTGGAATAGAAATTTCAGTCTCCACGGGTACAGCAACTGGCTTGTGCACAGGAACCTTTACAGGGTAAGGATGAGGAATTCCAATTAAAATTGGTTTCGGCACGTTCACATGCAAAGGCTTGTGTATGGGGACAGTAACATGTTTGTATAGAGGCACCTCCACGGGATGTTCTTCATCAATGTGTTCTCCAACTGGGATGGCCTGAGCATGTCCAAAATTATGTTGGTCTCCATATTCATGTCCAGCATCTTGCAGGACAAATCCTTGCTGACCGTTGTCGTGGTATCCACCGTTGCCATATTGCCCACCAGAGTGACCCCCATCATGAATAATTTCCCCGTGATCTTGTTGGCCACCAAACTGTTCAACCAAATGGCCGTCATTACCGCCATCATGATTCTGACCTAATTCGTGAGCAGCTTGAAGGTATGAATCTCCATCAAAGTTCTGTCCTCCATGACTGCCTAAATCAAAGGCTTGCTGTTGGCCATGCCCTTGGCTTAATGCAAGAGTGTAATCATTTCCTTGCCCAAAACCGCCATGACCACCAGAGAAATCTTGGCCGTGACCAAACTGTTGTGTTTGCCCTCCGCCGAAGTCATGACTCCCGTCACCTCCAGAAGAAAAATGGTAATTACCGCCACCTCCTAATCCGTTATTTTCAAGGTGTTCATTTCCAGATTCAAATCCGGCCTTGCAAGTGGTTACGGCTAATGCCAATAAACAAATCTGTAAAAAAAAAAAAATATTATTATTTGTCTTAATTAAACAGATCAATCTAATGATGATTCTATTTTTATTCTCTGGTTTTAATTTACCTGATTTTCAGATTATCTTTTTATTATTTAACTTTGTATACTACTATTTATTTGAAAATAATTTAAGTCGGTCATTGGGACATGCGTCTACGTGATAAATTTTAAAACCCTTGAAAATTTTAAAAATATATTGGTAAAGTCGTTTTAAAAATGACGAATACATATTTATAAAATGTATAGTCTATATAAATAAAACCGAAAAAAGTACAAATTTATATAGTAAGTAGTGAAGATTCTTTGTGTTGATGACACGACGGATTATGATTAAACAAATTATACTGGATGGTCAACAAGTCGTCTTTGTTACTAAAACCCTTTTTCGTGACAAAATCTCTCCTCATGCCTCAAACCCAGTGAGGTTCTTCTCATTGAAATTTTGATTTTCTATACATCTACGTAAACGTACATATTATATACTTAGGTAAGGTACCATTTGAATTTTTTAATTCAGTATCCTTAACAAAAAAGGTTTTTTTTTCTATTAAAATACGACATTTTCGGCGTTTTTATTCATACATCACTTAAAATATTCGTGTTACCAATCCATTCAATATATTCATATAACATTTAATCCTCTTGTTAAATCCTATTACATAATATTAAATCCTGGTTATATGTTCAAACTTTCATTGAAAAGTATTCAATGGATGATTAAAACTCGTACTACGAGTGCTTGTTTTATAAAATAAGGAATAAATAGCTGTTAAATAACCGCTTTTTTAAATCGTGACCGTCGTAATAAGAAATTCGAACTTTACCGTAATATAATAAAGAGAACTTTTCATACAAAAGCATTGACGCTTATTATACGCTTCGGGTATTCTAAAATTGCTACTAGGAAGTCTTTTTTCTACTTATTACTTAATATCGCTGTTAAATAAATCAGAGCGTAAAATTTTTGCCGACTAATTCTAAGATATATAAATAAAAGAAAAATATAAAGATAAAGATTAAGATAAAGATAAAGATAGATTACCCGAAAGCTTAACAATAAATTAGCTCTAATGTAAGTCACTACTATAAGTGTTTAAAACTACGTTACTTTTGAATTATTATTAAGTTTGAAGGAGACAAAAACTGCTCAAAACTGATAGTACATTATTTTTTTACATGAATGTCCAAAAACGTGTCGCGTTTCACTCCGTTGGGTTGCAATGCCATTCATTTATGTAATATCAACGTAATAGTCTAGTCATAAATTAAAAAGTAACAAAGAGCAGCTAATTTGTCTATTTTAGTTATAGATTACACTTATAAAAATTTATAAAAAATCCGAAGGAAATATTTTATGTAATTAATTGAGAGCATTATATGTTCCTGTTATATTTAAAACGCAAGATCTTTTATAATTAATTATAAAACAAAATATTTACGGACTAAAAAACTTTAATACTATTTAAATCATATGATATTTGGAATTAATCAAAAAATTTAATAAAAATATAACAATAAAGTTAGTTGAAAGTGATGTATTGTTCGTTGAGTGTATAAATTCAGGAACTTACTAAATAACGTTTTAAAATTAACCAACGTGTAAATAAAAGGAGCATTATAAGATACAATAGTGTTTTTACTTTTACATTTGAAAGTACAAGTAAAATTGACTGAAATTGTAACAAACAGAACGTATCTTACACACTTTCTAGACTAAAATACTGACGACGCGTCATTTGAATCATTACTTAAATATAATAATCATAGGAGCAATCTATTTATTTTTTTGCAGTGCAACTTCTACTCAGACACTCAAAGATTAAGTTATCTTGTTTCTAAACTTCAAAACGAACTAACGATTAGATTAAAGCAACTTGAAAGCTCCTGCTCACGGTTACGATAAGATAATAACGACAGTTACAGGCGAACATGGATCTCAACTAATATTATTATACAAATCGTTTATAGTTTATACATTTTGTATAGCGTTTCAGTAATTATACAATTAAAAAAATCTACGCCGTTAACTTCAACGTTCTGAAAACTTACACTGTATTCGTTCTAAATTTAAAAAAGTTTATCGTAACCTACAATTCTCTTGTAATATGTATCTTTGGAACTAAGAAACATTCTGGAATTAGAACATCGACGATTACGTCGTAGTTTTGAATTTTGTTCGAGTCGAGGATTCTTTACATAATTTATGTGTTTTTTTTATATCATTTAATTTTGTTAAAATTTTTGCAGAAACCCAAATATATTAATTGTTTCGCAATGTTAACGGGATTTTAAAACAACAAAGTTAATTAATCCATATTTTAAATATTTCAAAAGACAGACGTATCGATTCTGCTTACGACTTCTAAATATTTTTCACTTACTGAAAAATAAATTTTATTAAAATGAAAAATTTTGTTTAAATTATGATTACAATATATTTTAATAAGTAATAAGAATATATTCAACATTAAATAATTGCTTGGAAGTTATATCAAAATCTAACATTTGTTCAGACAAATGAGTTGCCGAGCGAGCGAGGAACTCCGCATAAATATAACGTTGATTGTATTTGGAGACAGTAGAATATATATATTGAAAATAATGGTGTTTTATATAACAAATATTATATTTCAAATACGGGTTTGTTTGAGGAATAGACTATTAGGTGTTAAGGGATATATTTGTTAGTAACTGTAATAACTTACGAATAATCAGAGGCAAACTACAAGATAACAAAAGAAGGTTCTGATGAAGTGACAAGAATATGTAAAATAAAACTTAATAATTAAAAGACCTTTGTAGGAGAAGTTAGTTGTAGAGAAGTCTATCATGTATTCACTAGACTTATATTTAGTACAAAATTAGTATTTCGATATATTATCCCTCATGAAATACCGTTCAATGCATAATAATGTTACTTCCTGATCGTTCCGATAAACGGGAAATGCGTTGAGGGCTATCTTAAAGCTCGCATTATGTTAACACGTTCGAAAGCTTGTTTAGTTTGCCACAACACAGTTTTGGACCTTATTGGTAGTAGCTTTCGAATTGGATAAACATATTATAAATTATAAAATATTTACTATATAGATTTTCTTTGGTTTATTTCATAGTTTGCCTTTAAAATCCTTGCCTTCCCTTTGAATAATATAAAATATTTTTAAAAGGTCTATTGCCTTAAAATATACCAACTTAAAAATAATATTTTTAGAAATTAAATATAATTTACACAATCAAAAAAATATTCTAAGCAATAAACAGACCCAAATTTCCAAAATCACAATAGAAGCGTAATTATTGTGACAATTATGTGTTGGACAAAGTTATGTCACATTAAATTCCTCGAGACGTAGGTAGCGGAGATTTTAAACAAAGGAGTGCCTCGTTATTTCCATCAATTTGACAAAAGAGTTATTTAGATATAACAAGCGCTACAATAATGTAACTGTAAATAAATTTTTAACAAAGCGACTGACATATGATATCGAGTAAAATTATGGAGTTCCCGTAAACTATTATAAGTGAAATAGTGAGGGATAGGTACGCTTTTGAATTAACATTTATGTTCACTTGTTTGAGTTTTATTAGTTGAGAGAAAATTATAAAAATATCTAATAATTTTATTATTTTACCAAAATATTCTAAGAAATATATCAAAATAAGGAAAATAGTTTTAGATTTTAAGTGTCACGATATTATTTAAATTTTGGTCCGTATAGCTTCCGTCAACCGGTCCTGTCTTATCAATACGTAAATGCACTCAAACATCACTTATCACATATCTTATCACGTAATAATAAAAATCACTTACATATAACTTCATCTCGATCTACTTAGTATGGTGGCAGATATTGCAATGATACGAACACTCGGATGTACTAACTTTTTATAGCTTACGGAAGTGAGTGCCAGGGAAAGGCGACTGTTGCTATACATATTTTTTGTTTTTTTTTTATATAATATTGACATTAGTTTAGCAATTAGATAGATATTTTTTAATAGATTATTCTTTTATAAAATTTTAATTGAAAACATTGTTACGTTAACTATAAATTACCGAGACACCTATATCTATACTTAACCAAACAGCCATATGAAATATATTCGAAAAAGGTTTTAAATATTTTTTGCTTTTCTTCTCAATATTCTGGTTTTGTTCTAGCTAGTTGTTTCTTCTAGTGAAAGGTACTATATCATTATCCATACTATTTTGTTTCATGATATATTGGCGATAAACGAGCAGACGGCCCCACCTGATGTAAATTTTCTATCTTGAAAATTTATAGATGTAAAATTAATTGTTACTCGTTGTACTGTGATTAAATACTCCATTAATATTAAGATTAATTGATCTTAATAAAATATACATGAATCGTTGAAGAGATAAAAAGTAGGGAGGTAGACCCAATTAAAATACACAAATGGCTGCACTTCAACGAATAATATCGGTAATGATCAATTCGATAACTAAGACTTTGATGAATAAATTGGAACACAATTATAATAAATTATACAATAAATTGCCAAATTTTTGAAATTTGATACGATTCCTACAATATTCCGGAAACCCCATTAATCCTCCAATGAGGACGGAGTCCACAAATTCCTATCGAGTTTTGCAATGTAAAGCAAACGAAAGCCTCAAATGATTGTAACAAATATTCATTTCTCCCAATTTGAATACTTAACATCTGCTTGTCCCTTTCATTTGTTAGATAAATATTTCTCGTGAATTTTAATTAAAATATTACCATTAATTGTATTCACAATTTGTTTCAAAGTTTTGCCCAGCATCTTACTCATCGAAACTTATTTGATTACGCAAAGAATATAATTTAAAATTTTGCATTTCTAACATCTACATATGCATGAAAATTAATAATAATCCCTTTACCTTTATAACTCACTTCGTACTTAATATACGTAGCGTGTGATAGTATAAAGATGAACGTATATATATATATATATATATATATATAAGTCACAAGTTTTTGTTCTATATTTTATATGAGAAGCATTGTATTAATTATTTTTCACTATTTTAGGGATTTCATTTATCTCGCTCGCTGTCTTTTATTGATTGTAGACTTGAATGAATTTTATAAGCAATGCTTAAAAGAATTAAAAAAATGTCTGGCAAAAAATATGAAATTGCTATATAGAAAAAGATTATAATGAGTAAATGACAACCGTTTAATTAAACAATTTATTAATGAAAAATAAAAATATGACATTCTATTATTAAAATTTTATATCCAATAAAATTCTAACTTAAAGATAACCTGGAATTCTTAAACGATTACCTTTAACGATAACCCAGGTTCAACAACTTATTGTTGTACAGCGAACAATAACTTTCATTCCAGATTATAGCGCGAATAATAATTATATGGCGAACATTTTCCTCAATATATCATAATTATAAATGACCTACATCAAATATCACCCTCACATTTTAAAAGGGTCATCGGTTAAGATCTTCATAACGTAATAGGTATACTTTAATTTCGGCGTCATAAAATAAAATAATCCTGGTTTTGTTTATAAAATATATAATCTAAGATTACATTTTAGTTCCAATCTGAAAATTCATTCGAAGCATTGCATAATATTCTTTTGAGATCACATAGCAAATAAAAGATCCTCGGCAGTTTAAAAGAGCATAAAAATCAATGAAGTGTGAAAAACGTACAAGGTAGAAGAAGTTATATAAATGATATTAGTTTGCTTTTATGTTTATTACAGGGAGGGTGAAGTAGTCTCGTTTACATTAAATATCTCTATAGAAACTGGTTAAGGAAAACTGATCAGGCCGATGGGAATATCATCTATTATACCCTGCCTCCTGTGATAAAACGTCAAATAAATATACTGTCACTACAGAGCATTTCAGTAAAATTTTATTATCTTGCATCTCAGAAGACCGCAAACTGCAGTTTAAACCGCAGAAATTCTCGCCTTCCCAAAACAATTTATTGTACTTTAAGTTGATATAGCAGTAACACCATTCTATCCTATTGAGTTTGGATAGCAATAATTTATATTCTAGATTCTATCCACCCATATTAATGTATGGATTAGTAAATTTAAAGTAACTTCTTCATAACAAATGTTAATAAACGTTTTATATTTTATAACCTTTTACAGTTTAGGGGCCAAATAATAATTTCATATATCTGGAAAACTATTTGAAGAAAATATTTCTCTAAATTTTGTCAGACAGTAATACACATATAATCTTAGAAAATTTGTGCGAGGGCATCCATTGTGATGTAAAATGTAGCATTAATTTTAATCTTGTTTCTGCATGGTGCTAAATACTTTAATTACTTAATTTACTATATATTTCCTTATATATTTCCTTTTTTATATTGCGGATGTCTGAAATAAAGTTATATTCTACAGAAGGAATAAGAACGGAAATTGTTACTGCAGTAATAAAATCCTTGGTTAGGTTATTATATACTTTTTGTCTCGGCTTGTTAGGTAGTTCTTTGGAATATTCTCAGTTCTACTCGTGTAGCACGTAATATTCAGTCTTAGTCAATATAGCGATCTTCGTTATTATGCTGATATAAGCATGTGGCTTAACTTCTGACAAAAAATATATTTTTTAAAATTCATATATAAAAAACGAATATTATTGAAAAATATTATAGAATAAACTACAATAATATAAACAGTGTATTAGCGAATATTGCAATAAAAATATTAAATTTAAGCTAATATAAAATCCAGTAACAGAATTACCGTTATTTAGCCAACTCGTTAATGTGAACGAAAAAACTTTAACGCTACAAAATTGAATAGGATTGTACTCAAATTATACAATATTATAACAAATGCTCAATTTCAAAGTTTCTATTGTTTTGTAAATTAGTTTCTTTAGAAAGACAGATGTCTGAGTAACTTCTATCATTTTGAATGTTATTTAACATGAATAACCTGAATTGCTGAATAAATTAGTATACTGTTAGCAGTTTCATTATTCATTAATATTTATTAATATTAATATTCATATGTATTATTTACATGATAGCGAAAATTATTCCTTCAAGTTGTTTTTTTCCTAAACGCAATAACGGTCACCATTTCATTCTATAATTATATCATTATAAGTTACAACTGAACATTTCTTTAAAGCACTACTTCATCTAGAAAAGCAGCTAGTATAAGTGAGCATTACAAGTGTATATGATTCTGTAATTATTTCTGGCGAAAGTGATAGTATTTTATGTGGTTTATGTATAACATTAACAATTTATTGGTAATTTATTTTGGATTACATACACGTGACTTTAGTTCTTAATAAGGAACTAATCCATCGAATAATTAAATAAATTTATTTAGCAATAACATATTTCATAAAATATTATTAAGTTTCCACATCAATGAATTTCTGTTATAAAATTGCCCGGAACTTCAAAATTCACTGAAAGATTAACTAATATTAAATTGACTAATACTAATAATTGTATTAAAAAAATATATGTTTATTATTTAACGAAAAATATTACTATGGCCATGCCATGTTATGTTTCCAGTAACTTTTAAAATAGATAGAGCCTGAGTAGCAATTTCCTTGTTATAAGCTGCTCGTTAAACACATTGGTTCAAACTGTCTTATATTTATTATGGAGGAATATTATTATTTATACTGTAAAAGTTCCATCAACAGTTTTTGTCACCTAACAATAAATCACTTTAATGAAATCTGCTGCTGTTTGTTATAAATATGCGAACGGTTATTATGTCACATATGCGCTACATATAGAAAGTCTCTACTTAGACATTCCGCATTTATCAACAGTATCAACATTTTATTACCCTATACATAACGAAAAATACGAAGCCTTTAATCGTTGTAACGTATTAGTGAATGTGTATCAAATTCAATCGCTAATAACAGCTGTGGCTAGTAATTTAGTAATTGGTAGAGTTAGGTCTCTTGCACGGTTAGAAAGTTACCGCTCTCCAACTTTCAATCCACATACTTCAAGGGATACTATTAAAATTATTTCAGGGAATTTAAATCCAAAGAAACAGTTTTTTTTGTGTTTTTAATTAATTTGTGACGATGAATAAAATATATGTGATCCAGTGAACCCAAGCGGTTATATTATTTATAGTTGGCTATAACAAGTACACATATGAGTGTTGTTTATGTAAGTATGGTTTTTAAACTTGGTAAAACGATACTGTTTTAACAGTTTTATATGAATGCAAAGAAACGCAGTCTTCATATTATCTCAATATTTCATCGATTGGTGTAATAATAATAATTAAACTGTGTGTACGTCTGATAATTGAAGGTAGGCTCAGTCAAATAAATTTCATTGCTTGCCAGAATTATTTTGGATATACAACCTATCAATATGTAATTATCAATAAACGCATCACAGCCACATTATTATGACTCAAAACCAATCATTACATCTGGTTTGCTGTACCACAGATCGTTTATTGTGACAAAAGCGTAAACCAAGACTAATTCGTCACATTATTTCATGTAAAAATGTAATTTTTAGAAGCTTTTTTACTGTAGAAACAACTTAAATTGGAGGAGATGTGTGACAGTCTTACCTCTATGACTTGATTACGCTCCAAGACGGGCTCTGACCACACTTATCATATATTTAAAGCAATAGTTGGACAAATATTTAGTAGAAGATGACCTATAAATAGATAAACCGCTAGGCACATTCATCTCGTCTGTCTGTAAGAATATTTAATAAAAAGTATTAAATATAATTTAAAAATATAAAATATATATACTTATGGCATATCCAAAATAATATTTATTTTTAAATAATGTTGGAGATCAACTTATAAATCACTTATATTCATTTCGTTAAATAGTTTATTAAAGTATAAAGAAATAAACCTTCTAACCAAAAGTCATTGATGAAATAAGATACAATAATTTATCTCTTAGCATAAAATCGGTATTTGAAAGGTAAGTAAATATACCACATCTGACCAGATTCAGTGAAAGTACATTCTATCATTCTACATTCTCTTTCATTTGGAGGCTAGCATTATTTCTACCTGGTAGCATTATTGATGTTCTTACGAGAGACGAGTAAAAATTAAAAAGAACGACTTAAATATTTTTTTTTTTATGCAAACAATAAGCTGACGAACCAGTTTTAAAACAGCATCTAATTTTGTAGCTCGCCAAAATTATTTTTATTTTAATTGAGATTTCGCATCTCACGTTTTTATAGCATAGGTTTCAGTTATTTTATTTTCTGTGATCACTTCTATTATTGTTTGTTGTTTCGAATGATATATTTGACAACAAATAAAAAAATAAGTTTTTATTTTTATAACGATCGGTAGAATATATGTTCGCTATTATATTACATAAGAACATCTTATTCTCGGAATGTAAGCATTTCCTCTTAAGACAAAACACTCACTATCGTCGAAAGTTAAGTAATATCCTATTCCTCGTAACACATTCTTTTTTTTTCTGCCACGCATTTAAAATGTAAATTTTCGTACAATCTTTTTATTATTACTAATTTTATATATACTTATGTATATTTCCTACGTAATAACTTTGTTAAATATTAGAATAATTTATTTATTATTAGATTTAAGAAATATTAAATATTTTAAAAACAAATATGTATTATTTTACCTTAGTCAAGCATTTAAAGCATTTTGTTTTTTTATTTTATTTGTTTAAATCTTAAAAAAGAGTTCACCTACTAATGACGATTTCAAGGCAAATTGAATCTCAGCTGCCTTAAGACTGAAAGCTAGCAGTCGACTTTCTTCCATTTCTGAAGCTAAAAATCTCTTGAAAGATTATTTAATTCCTCATTACGAGTGACTTTGGTCAAAGGTCTTAATGAAAGAACAAATCGGATCTTTGATGAAGAGACTTGACAATAATTTCGAATTTTGAAATCTTGCAAAAAATTCACAATAGCAATAAAAAAGGGTTGTAAATCATTTTCCGGATAATCACACGTGTAAGATGTTAGTAAAATTATTGTGTTACGTAATAAATAATTAAAACATTGCTCTTAAGAGGCAAAATCTGAACATATTGCCAGTTTCCACTGACAAATTATACATAGAAGATATAAAATTAAAAAAAAAATTAATTTAGAAAATACGAAGGAAAACTAAAAGAGTGTCACCGATGTCAGAGTCTAGATAAAGTAATTAGACAGTTGTTTGTCTTTGAAGTGACGTAATCAGTATAAGTCATCTTAGTATAAGATAAACGTAAGCCTGCTGATTATACGAGGTAATGTAGGAAGCGCTATCCTGACTTAGCACTAACATTATATTAGCCTTATTTATTGATTACTCCGTACTTTTTTTATATCGGATTTGTTAATATGAGAATAAACATATAATTATTACACCGTTCCTCTCTTTTATCTATACTATATGAGAATTTGAAGTAAAAATATTTAAAAAAAGGCGCGGATGTAATTCTCAAACGAAGTAAGAAGTCAAGAACGAAACAGGTGATATAACTACGGTCTGCAAGACTTCCGATAGACCCCCACTTGCTTAGTAATATATTCCAATTCACCCACAGAGCGTTTCCTAAAATGCTTCTTAAGATTGATTTTATGAACCAATTCTCAACAACCTTAAAGCAAATTCTGATAACCGTTTGTTTAAAATATTCAAACAGTTTTTGTCTAACTCTTCGTGTAACGGTAAGATCTTATTTGAGTGGCGGGTATGAACAATAGAATAACTTCTCATCAAATATTCTTAGATAAACCTAACTGCACTGGTAAGATAAACTTTTGACGATTCTAGTTCAGAAACTGTTAAAAACAGCATAATTAATTAAGCCACAACACTTTTTTTCTCAGAACTACTGTTTTTTTACAGTAATTTTATGGAATATAACTAATTCCGATAAGTAAGGTGTATTTTTTCTTAAAATCTTATTTACTACTCAGATTTTTTCATTAGCGATACGTAAGGCTGTCTAGGAGGCTTTTCGAGAATTGTCAAGTTAAATAAAACTGAGATTATTGTTAGAGTCATATCCGAAAATCTTAAATATCGTCTTGTCCAGTTGATTTGGTTACGTTTGGCTTCTCATATCCACGAACAATATCAGAAGTGTTGAAAAGCGAATTATCAAATGACAATTTTTTTTTAATTACTTGAATATTATAATTCGCTTAAAATGTTCTATGTACTTTAAAATGAGTTAGTTACTACGGATACTACTAATACTATTAATTTATTAAATGGGCAAACTCTTTATCAAACATCACAAACGCCTGTATAGAACGTGACTAGAATATTATATTTTATATACAGTAAAATTGGTTTTCTTGTAAGTCTAATGTATACGATTAATGAAATGAAATATCAACAGCTACTTTAAACATAATTCGGGTAGAGTATTCAATCACTAAAAGTTTAAATATATACATATAATATATTTGTATTATTTTTGCTCAATGAACTATGACGATTATGTAATACAATGAACATTATTAAGATATTATTTATTATAAAATCCCTTTTATACATAAAGATAACACTGAACTTATTTTAGTGTTCCATAGCAGCTTAGCCTTTTCATTTAATATATTTTAAACAAACATACTTATCATTATGTTATATAAAATTCAATCTGTTAAAGATTTGTGACAAATATGAGAATACCAGATACCTATAGACGTTAATGAAATTAATACATTAAATTTATGTTATGTATTAGTTATACTTGCTCGGTATTGTTAAAATAATAATATGATGTCAAGTGTAATGTAGGTAGATTAGTTTATTTGTATTGGTCTCTGTCAGTCAGTTTGCTACTTAGCACAATACATACATGACGAATTTAATATAGTTTCATTGAATACTACAATATATTAATGGGATATCAATTGAATAAGCTGTGTGCATACATTTTATGTGAGTATACTGTGTTTTTATTAAAAATACGAACTTTTTGTAGAACATCTAACATCATATTGTAATAAAACCTAATTACAACTTCATAAATATCAACACAGCATTAAAATTGAGCCAAAAGTTTGGGAACGTAAGTAGATATTTAATGAGGTAGCCGGCTCTTAATTACTTGGCAAAGTTAAAACGATTCTATAAAGTTCAGAAAACTTGTAATACAGATTGTACTGCCTATTAAAAGAAAAAAACAAAAGAATCGTTAGGCTTTAATTAATTCTAGTTATAACTTCCTAATTATCAATTAAAGTAACTAATATTAGATGAAAAGAAAATATCATGGTTATATAGCCTTCAAAGGAAGAGTAGTAGGGAGAGGTCCTTCATTTGTCAATAGACTTTATATCAAAGATATAAATTTTTTTTGTTTATAAGTACGTAATTAAATATGGATGTAGAGTAACCTTTAAATATTTAATTTAAAACAAATCAGGCATAAATATGTGAGGTTCAGAATTTTGGAATCCCTATAATATATAATCACTGAAGCAACTTCCTCTTATTATTACGGATATCCAGGTAAGAGAAACCTTAAAACCTTTATATTCGTTTTCTTATCTTCAATGTCCCACTTTATTCGCTCCTATCAAGCATCGTTTTGTCGTTTCTCAATTTTTTCATGACAAAGCAGATTTTCCATCTTTTAGACTTGACGTTTGAAGGGATACTAAAGGGGCCACATTATAATAATACTCAATCAACTAAACGTGTAATATCAATTAAAAAATACATAATACTGTTACATAATTTTTACAAATGTCATTTGAATTCTGCAATGTCTAGGGTCGTTTTTGATGCTAGTTTTTCAATATTTATTTAGTATTAACAACTTTAAAAGAAGATTATAACAATAAATTTAGGACCTTCTAGTTAACATAATATGTCTGAATAAAAATAAATATCTTTATTTCAGGTGACAATTTAAAATAAGCTTACGGAAAGTCTGTTATTAATATATTTCAAGAGTTATTAAAGCAATTTACTTTGAAAATAATAGAACTTTAATAGTATATTTATTTTAAAATCAACGCCATCTCTGTAAACTTTTTTAAATCACTTCGAACGCTGTTTGGTTAATGTCTTCCCGACACTTATGCATTTCCTATTCAACAAGCCATTTCTTACTTACAAGGGTTTCAAATATATCCCGAAAGATGGCGCTATTACTGATGGACTGAAACTCAAATATTTTTTTAATTAAAATGTTATTTAATTCATGCCTATCTGACAGCAATAGCTTAGATTTCATTTTCGTTACTTTTACTAAGAATTACGTTGTTTTTTTCTTTTAATATAAATACTATATAAGAGAATATTTCTCTTATATAGTAGTAATATTTTACTTCTTATCAAAAACTATTGAAATCAATGCAAACATAAATTGGATACTATGCAACAATTAACATTACAGTATGTACATAATACTGTTGAAGCTAATAGAGCGTGGTTCCAAACTTTTACAATTACGACTTCACTATGCTTTGTACATTGATAAACTATCTCAGTGACTTTAAAAACCTTGCTACATTAAACCTTAACACAAGGCTATAAAGTTGATATCGTATAACGATCGTTTAAGTTACCTACAACATAAGCAATAATTTTGCCATTTTATCAAAATATACTCTATTTGGACGATATAAAATATAATTTCAAATGTAATAAACAGCCTTAAAAGATGTTTTAGTTTTAGAACAAAATAAGTATAATGAAATAACTTAGCAAAGTGAATCCTTGTGGTCTTAATTATTTAAGTTGGCGGACTTCGATTTGTTGCTTAATATAGCTAACTGGCTTATTGTTGCAATCGTCATTAATAACTAAAAGGAAAAATTCTAACAAAGAACCAAACAACATTCAAAGTTATAACAATTTTTGTATATTGTTGTTATAGATGAGTTCGGAACAATTGATGTAGAAAATAAAAATCAAGATAAAATAGCAGTCAGCATTGAGTATTGCTAGATTGCTTTCACCCATTGATAGCTCGGTTTCAAAAACTAATCCGTACAAGTGATTAAGACCTATCCAATTGAAATATAAACAAAGGAAATATATGAACAATGTCCAATACCAGAAACAAAACTGAATAGAGACTTTGTTTTGAATAAAAAAAAAAGAAATTTTTATGGTCCCTTCACTGTGATTTATATATTTTTTATTCTGTTACAACACTTCTTTGTCAATTGTCAGCTCGGAGTTATTTGGCAGGACTAGTGTCCTCATCTACCCACGCTACTTGATTTGTTTCATATAAAAGAGCAACAAAAACAATAATTTAACCCTTATGCTTTGTTATATTATATTTCACTTAGGTTACTTTTATTCTATAAAACAATAGTAAAAGGGGCGTTACAATATACTTACTTATATTTTTAAACATGAATTCCTTCCTTCAGAAGTAGTCAGAGGTATTAAGGCATTGAGATAAGAGCAGAACGGAATATGTGGAAGAAATAAGGTAACAAGCATTTCAAGTCACCGTTTTCAAAGAAAATCTTTTCCAGGGTAAGACGTTAAATTTATACGTCACTGCGAAAATTAGTAAGGCTAAAGCAATACCAATCAAACCATTTATTTGAAAGCAACACACATTTGCATTAAAATTTGTTCAAAGTAACTATTAAAAATATAGTTAATTTACAGCAAAATATTTTTTCCAACAATAAAATTCTAATTTTAAATTATTAAAACTAGAATGGGTAAAATTATTTGCGAAAAAAATAAGCTAAAGAGTTTTATTTAACTTTATCTTAACTTGTCTTGTAAACAAGAAGTAAAAAATCATAGGATTAACAAATAATGAAAATATACTCTGAGCTTCAAATAACATAAATCGTCTATACGCCATAGTGTCTGATTTAGATTACAAATAAATATTGTCTCAACTTTTATTAAACCTTTCACTAACAGTTTCAAATTCGTCATGTCTAAGAACTAATATCAATTAATTTAAACATCACGTTTTCTTATAATAAATAAAACCATTTTGACGTAAATATTTCTTATATTACATAATTTTATATTCTATAGGTATTCATAATAAAGCTTTAATATATAGCCTTTAAAAAGGAAAACTAAGTTCAGCTTATAACAGGTATAGTATAGATCGGTGCAAGTTCTGAATAATAAATTGCATTTTGAACCAAGCGCAACTCACAAGCTCAAAGTCCTAACATCAAATAACACACATCTGACAGAATATTAGTTTCCAGTTTGCAGAGTATTCAAATAAAGGCTTCTATTAATTACCTTAAAATTTCATGAGAACTAACTCTATTTTTGTTAGCCTATCTAACTGCGTCACATGGGCGGCTGTGTAATATTTGCTGAATTTTTTCGTCACAAATAAGTATAAAATAAAGATGATAGAAATATTTATACTTCGCTTACAAATAAGACTTTTACTAACTGTTTATGCAATTTTGACAAAGTTTGTTACTGTATTTTTTTTCACAAATGCAATACTTATATAGTTTAAAAACGTAAACATTTTTATAGGGCATTGCTATTCGTATTAACAATAAAATCAATGAATATTGTAACACTATGTTACAATATACAATAATATAAATACATATAAATGTTAAATATTAATTATCTGTATAATATTTTTAAATTACCACAAGTTTTATATGACGTCATATACGCCCGCCATCTCTGATGTGTGTAGCGCACACGTAACCTAAATCCATGCATTCTGGGAAATGGACCCGCATCGGACATGTTACATGCCTCAATCACAGTACACGGCTTCCATGTGTACAATGAATCTGTTTCCATTGCTTCTAATAAATCATCAGAATTTTTATAATATAGAAATATTTAAAAAATAAATACCGATTGTCTAAGTAAAAATAGCACATGGAAATTTTGTTACGTCATTATAAGATGTAAATATAAGAATTTAAGTGATGTTTGTATTTGTAGATTAAATATTTTGCATGAAGTGATTTCATAAATAAACATCGGATAGCAATAAACAATGAGAACGAACACAAACTGCCGAGTCAACATAATGTACATGCAGTGCATTTGGCTAGCTCCCAAATTTACTGCAGTATGTTATAGATATAATATCTAACCGGGGTCCGAATGCTAAAATGTGTGTGTATTTTCAGGTCTCTCCCTCTATTTTCCTTCCTTTTAGTGCATTTTTCTGTTTGAAATGTCAAAGGATTTTCAAGCTGTGTGTGTGTTAACTGGAAATCCTTAAATCATAGTACATACGGTTTTTTAAGAGATTCTCTTAAGCAAACCAAAAAAAAAAAAATAAACCTATTAGGCTTGGAGGTATTTGCAACGTTGAAATTTTTCCTTCCCAAAAAAAGCATATAACTAGTTATGTATATTGAAATAAAACACAGACTTTCATGAACACTCTTATGAAGAAACCTTATACAGTGGAACATAATATATTTGTATATTTTTAAACTTAGTAAATATTAAGAAATCGTCCATCTTCATAAATATAATTCTTATCTTTCACGTGAAATTAATGAGATGAATATTAATATATGCGATGTTATTATTCGGATACGTCAAGAGAATATTTAAGTAAGTTTATATAAGACCCTCTATTTTAACTTTTTCATCGACTTTTGCTACGTTACTCAGAAATACAAAATTTACACGTCTGTATGATGTAAAATGCATTTTCGTTGGATGCAATATATACTTTTTCAGGATACAATATTTCCATTTATGATAATTTTTTCTTCGGTATGAAATGTTTATTTACTAATTTAGTTGAAATTAAAAAAAAAACTATTCCGAAAAGATATGATTTAAGATCATTTAATAAATTTATATGATGCTTTATACAATATAGTCAGTATTTTTAAAAATATAACGTAAATACATGCAAATTCACATACATAGGTTTATGCCTGTGTACCAATGCTTGATAAAGTCTGTTTATAAAATATAATGAAAAATACTTACACATAATAAATAGAAATTGTATAACAGTACAATAGAATATAGATTTTCGAAAGGACGATTGAAACGACTGGTAATTTATTTTATAAAGTAATCTTAGTCTAATTTTCATGACAATATATTTCCATGAAAATTATTCACCTTACTTAAGCTAAACTTCACTGAAAGCGAGATAAACTCAAAATTTTCTTTTCATTAAAATGGAGCGATCGGATTAAAAAGAGCACTGCACAAAGAGGAATATATATATATATATATATATATATATATATATATATATATATATACTCTTCCAAAACTAAAATAGTAAGGGTTGACTATGAGAACAGTTCTTATAGATATTTTCCTATTTAATAATCTCAAATATAAACTTCGCTATATACTCCAATATCTCAAGTTATTAATTTGTTAATGTAACATAACTATGTTCAACTGATTACATAGAGTATTATGATTTGAGCAAACATAACTTTCATAGGCAGGGAAGAAGTTTTTAACCCATGGTATGAGAAAAGAGAGTATAAGAAAATTGTCTTAGGTGTATAATCTATGTTTGATTGAAAAACGACAATGTTTTTTTCTTTTTTTGTGATTTAACCTTTGTAATGTTGTGAATGAAATGTCTCTTCTACAACTATTAATATTTGTGATACAAAACAGTATTTACAAACTGTTAGTTTCGAAAGCCATTTGGAAAGACAACAAGACACGTTTGGAAAGACAATAAAGACCACCTTGGATGCAGAGAAGTTAGCTTTAAATATCAACTGTTTGTTCCATGAAAGAATTGTAGTTCTTATAAATTCTATCCTAAATTGAAGAAAGTAAAAGCAAAATACGCCTGTTTTTAGAAAATAGACAAGTTACACTAGGAGAGTTTGAATAAAAAAAATGACTGCCTATAACTTGATATCAAATAAATTTCGAATAATTTTTTTTTTTGCCATTTTAAACGATTTATGGCTACAACGTCATTATATCTTCACACTTAGAAGGAGTACAATATTTTTTTCGAAATAAGTCTTTGTAAGCATTTTTTTCTCACAATTTTGTTATGAACTTTTATGATTTAAAGAAAGCCTAGTAAGAAAAAATCTATAACACATTAAAACTATAGAAATATATTTCAAGACTGTAAACAACCAACTGAAACAGTTTTATGAATATTTTTATAATTACAACATTGGGAGATATTTGCTACTCTAAAATTTTAAATATTAAACGTCGTTTAAGTTCCCAGTTTGTTAATACCTATTTATTCAAATCAAGAAACATTGATTAACAATCTGCTGTTCCGCCTGCTTCAGGCAGAAAAGGGAAATATGTTTTGCCAAAAATCTATTTTACTGGGAATAATAAAATGAGTTTATATTATATCAAGAGTTTTAAACAATTGAAGCTACAACGTATTTTCGATTAACCTATTAATTTATTGTCATATGTTGCAATTAGGTAAAAATAAAAAAAAATGCATTTAGAATAATGACCGAAAGGGCGAGTAATACAGAAGTTAAGAAGAGCAAAAAGTTATCAGACAAATATATTAATATATATATGTAAAGATAAACACTAAGTATTGTTATCTGTGGTTTTGGAATCAACATTGTCAATTAATAGCTTTAAATGAGCTTCGTTTCTTTTCCTACAGGTTAGTTTTGTAAAGTTTTTATTGTGAACCTAAAATAGATCGTAACCTTTGTAGAAAATCTAACAATAGAATCTTTTCTTACAGATAAATTCTTTAATCTTTAAATTGATTGTATTGTCCAAATAACGATATTATATGTTATAATATATAGTTGTTTAGAATAGTATAGCAATCGGTTGTTATATTGTAATAAATAAGCCATTTCTTTTATTAATATCTTAAGAGCTGATTATAAGACCCTTCTGACCCAGATTTCCCATCGTCCACTAAGACAAGCTTAGGGCGACTACCAAATTGACGGAGGCGTAATAACTTAATCCTCCTTTTGCCTTGCAGAGCACGTTAAGAGGCTATAGCTGGCGTTTGTTTATACAGCTTCATTTCCTCAACCACGTTTTGAAGAGTCTTAACAGTAGGGAAACTCGTATAAAATCAATTTTATACTCTTTTGAAACGGTGGAAATAAATTAAGTATGATAAAATTATTTAAAACTGAAAACGATTATAGAATAAGAATGATTCCGTTATGAAATACACAAATTTATATTTGAATTTCCGAAGATAAATGATGTATGGACTCAAATATCGCTGTTCGTGTTCAAACATTGATTAATTCGGTACTGGCCTTTACCCGCCCATTCATTCAATTATCATTTAATGTGTAAACTGAAGTTATGGGATTGAAATTTTATTTTTTCACCAAATTTAAATACCTATATAAATATATGTTTTTGTTTTTAAATTTTCGATTAAGGTGTTACTGATTTCGGATTTTGTATTTAAACTTAATATTCTGAAGTAAGTCGTGGTATTAAATCAGTATGATATATTTTCGTCCCATGTTCATCTAAAGATCAAATTACGAAGATATGTCTGTGGAAGTTTCTGAGACGACATCAGTTGTTTTGGTTCGTGAAGCGGTATAAATGGTCCGATGACTATATAAATAATTTGCTTACTATTCAATACTGATACAGACTAGAGTCCTAGTTACAAATTTTCCATCGTCACTTTAGACCAAAGGTTCGACGTTTTCATTCATAAATCGCTGCTGATACGATTACATGCGGTGATTTATTACAGACCCATTGATAGTTTATACGGGAAAATAGTTAAACCGTTATATTGAGATAACTTGTTCTAAGGATTCTGAAAATACTCTTAAGTCCATTTTTATTTCTCTTGTCTTTAGAATTGTTTTATCAACAATTCTATAAAAAATCGTACACTACACGATATTTTAAAAATCTTTTTGATATTCTATGATGTACTTAATTTTGGTCAATATAGAATAGGGATTAACTAACCATTATGAATTTTATTAAAAAACTCCGACCCTTAAGTGCGTTTCATTAAGAGACGTTATAATCGTTTTAGGAACAAACTGTAAATAAAGTCATATATTTCAGAATTATCAAATTAGTATATTTGTATAAATTATTAATGGTTACAAAAGCCGTTAGTTTTTATTGTAACAATAAAATTTTCGACCGCTCCAAATAAAAACAAATCCTGAGTTTTTTAAATGACTTAGTTTTATTAATTCAATTTAAAAAAAATCATAAGATTGAACTATAAATTGAATGCATCAATAAAAAGCTTCTGAAAATATTTGAGATGAATCCATAGAAACGTCGGGGTATTTGTACATCGTACCTTATTCGCAAAGATTTCGATTGCCTTGTAAGTAACCTTAGTTAATTATAAAAATATATTATATCACTTATAAACATTTCTATAAAATTCTATACAAGACTGGCAGTTAGTAACATGTTAATTAGACAGTGTATTGCATTGTTTAGGCTTACTTTGTAGACCTGTGGTCCGCGTGGTCTACAAAGGCATTGAATAACAGGATAAGGAAGTTTTGTATTGATCGTATTTCTGCAATGTTTCGGCCACCAGACCTATTAGTAGCGTTTTAAATGGCACCAACTTCGTATTATAGCGTGTGAAATGTTAATAATTTTGTAATAGTATACATTTTAAACATTATTTCAGCAAACAGCTAGTCAGGTTGCTAAAATCTAATTGACAATCAATTATATTATTATCACGAAAATATGCCAATATAATCAACTATAAGTACGAAATCTTTGTTTTAATTTATTTAAAAAATATCAAAGTACAAAGTGTACGTTGAAATTTTAAGCTGTTATAAAACTAAGTCTAGAAATTGTTGCCGCCAAAGTTTAAAAAAACGGTAAGTAATAAAATCACTGTAAGTAAAATATATACATTAATATTATAACTACATTACTGGTCGAAACTGAAAAATAAAGTATAATCAAAAGGTAATCTGAAATGAAATGGCCACAAGCATTTCAAAAAAACACGAATTTAAATTAAGTGCAATACAATATAACGATCTAACCAATGTGAAGAAAAGATAACAGTAGAAAATTTAAGAAAAAAGTTTTGTTTATATTAACAAAGCACTTGCTTAATCACTTTGTTAAAAAATTCTTCCTGTAAAGTCTTTTTACTTACTATAAGCACAAATGGTTTAAAAATAAAACCAATACACTTCAATAAATACTTATTTTTCTCTAACACCTGTTAAAATACTAAATAAAATATAAATAAATCTTTATTAATTTCTAAGTATGGTAAAAAATAATCGAAATTTAAATCCTAAAGATCATGTCTTAAATAAAACTATTGTTTTATTTGTAAACATAATTATTTGAAAATTACAGGCTTCTTATCAGTACGAGATCTTGTAGGGCCAAAAAGTAGGTATATAAATTAATTCAAAAGTGAAATAAAACGTAAGAATTATTTCAAGTAAGTATTTACAAAGTAAGTAAGTAAGTATTAACAAAATTGTTACAATAAAACTAATATTTTTCGGATTTACTACGCGAATTTTATTTTATTTTAGTTTAGGAGTATGTAATAAGTCTTTTATTCGGCAAGACGAAAATGATGAATATGAGATCCATGCAATGAGTTTAGATATGCAGAACGAGTGGTTAGACATGAGACTTTTGCTTGCCACTGGCACTTAAATGGTGCACCTTAATTCATGATTGACACCTAGCATTACTAAAATTTTATCTCAATGCATTCCAAATGACTCTCCCAAATCAGAGTAATTTAGTAAGATGGAGTAAAGGTACCGAAAAAACTTACTATATCTGTGGGAAGGCAGTTGGAATTGCTAAGCATTTGCTGGTAGGATGTAAGGTACTCTTGGATAGCGGTCAATACTCGCATCGTGACGATAAGGTTCTGAAAATTATACGTGAAGCGGTTAGTCTTTCGGTAACCAGAGCTCAAAGGGAAATAACCACAAACGAGCGATCAATAGGTTTTGTGAGAGACGGCACTAGGTCTACAAAATCAAACGTCAAACCGTAGTCTATCCTTAAAGCGGCTTCGGAATGGACTATAATGATGGATACGACGGCGACCAGACCGGACATATTTTTATATGCGCTAATTTTAAAGTGCGTTGTGATAATAGAGTTTACGGTGCCTTTGGAAACCAACATCCTCAAAAGACCATGTCATCAAGTTCAATAAATATTACGAGCTCATTAACAAACTCACTCGAAATAGGTTCGTCGTGGATTTGTATGCGGTAGAAGTGGGAGGGAGAGGTATAACGGCTAAATATCTCTACAACCTACTAAAAGACTTGGACCTGTCCAGAACTAATATCAATTCATTCTTGGAACGTACTTCGAAGTAGCCCTAGTAGGTTCTTTCAAATTTGGTTAGGTAGAGAGAGGAGCTTGGACGGTGGAGGTGAGCGTTTAACGCGTGTTAAATAGCCCCTTGAATCTACACCTGGGTCGCAAGTCCCAGGCATTGTTGAAGGTCCTCTCCATGCAACGGGATGGACCCGGCACCTGCACGGTGAATCCATGGAATGCTGAGAAGTTTCGTCTCATTTTAAAAAACTACATAATACCGACGTTTCGATTACTTTTCAGCAACCGTGTTCACGGGCAGACATTCACATCTCGTCGAATGTATTATGTAGTTTAAAAAAAATCGCGTAGTAAAACCGAAAAATATTAGTTTTATTTTCATGAATACTCTCGGAAGTCTTAGATCTCATCATAAAAATTGTTATAATCGAAATCCTGTTTAACTACTTTAAAGTTCTATAAATTGATGTAAAAAATTATATATAGAATAATGATGGAGGAAAATTTCAAAAACAATAGCAATTAACAATCACGATTGTAAAACGAAAAAAATATGAAAAAAATTTAATTACGCTTTTTAAAAATAATCCATAAATATAAAAACATTCACTTCAATAATTTTTTTTTGGATTATATCAATTAAATTGCTTTCCGAAAAGAATATCTACTCTAAATTGCTTTTTGTTCGAATTTTATATGCTCTTTTCGCTTAAGGCGATAATGCTGTGGGTAGATGTATATTTTTTTCGTTTTAAGTTACGGTTAACAAATAGTTACTTTGCATTTAATTTATAGTGCAACAAAAAATCACAGTTACAGACTAATAGTTTCATTAATGACTAACATTATTCAATTGTGAATTATATATGACTTTATCATGTTTCTTTTATTTTTTCATATATTAAACATAAGTATAAATATTAACAACGTGAAAACAATGATAAGTTTTTAATTTAATTTTATATATACATTTCAAGTTAATTCTTTGTCAAGTGTTAACCTAATAGAATATTTTTTTTAGTCCATTTATGTTATTGTTCTTACTAAGCAGTGACAGGATAGCTACAAAACCCAGCCGGGAAACTGGCTGGAAGAGAACACAGCAAGCCTTGGGGTCTAAATAGCCCCGAAAAGTGCTGGTGCAAAAGGCAAGGGGAAACAACTGCAACTATCTTCCCTTCTTAAGTCCTCATGTATACAGATCACTGCTACGTGATGACCACGACGAGTGTGCGAAGACTCTTGGGACGATGATGATGAGGATGTTATTGTTCACGTGTATATTATTTATATTATTTTTTATATATTTGTGTTCACGTGGATAATTCATTAACAGAATCCCATTTGTTAAATTGTGGATAACAGCTTTTGAATTTGATATTGCTTATTCACCTGTATTTATTAAATCGTTCGTACGTTTATAGATTATTACTCTGTAAAATATTAAATTATATTTCAATATAATCCCGTCACAAAAAATTCGTTTGTCTTATTGAGGAAGAATTTGGCGAAACATATTGATGTAATAATTAAAAATGAATATGTTTTATAACCACCCCGTGAATTTCAAATAGGCCTATTTAATTTTCCCACAGTGAAAGGAAGAGGTGTAAGTCGTTTGAATAAAGCAATGTATTAAAGCGAGAGGGAAAATTTCAACTTAGAAGGGGTCTGCGATAATTTCTTAATTTAAGCGTTCAAATTCCCTTTTATCCACTTTATTAACTCAATTTATACTCGAACGTGTTTACAAAAGTTTGAATTCCCAATTTAGAATAATTTGTTGTGAAAACAGCCTCTTGCGTAGGTGTGAATATAATTTAGAATAACAGAAGACTTTAGAAAATGTCTTAGAAAGTGTATGAACGTTAACGACTATACAACTTATATAATATTTCTTTCGATACCTTTTTTTGCTTGTTTTAAAAAAAAATACAGTTACTACTTTTAAATAAATAATTTAAAACCATCTGTGAAAATAAAAAAAAACAACAAATGGAAATAAAATCCTTTTTACATTTAACAGAAGCAAAGTATTTTTTTATTCTTTTAAAATGGCCTCCCTACATCGACTTTAAAAGCGCTTTCATAATAGCTTAGGCTTTGTGCTCCCACCCTTACATACTTATTAGATTCTTTCGAGAACACACTTTCGTAAAAACAGAAAGAACTTCATCTTAAATTTTTAATAGACTTCATTATTTACATAACAAAACGTTCAAGTCTTACTAAAACACTTTATTCATGACAGAGTCTGGACTGTTAGTTCACATTTTTGAATTAAAATAAATTTGTATAGTTATTATACATTCAAACGACACTTAATTTAAATCTTAAGAGAAAACACTTATAACGCATGACATACTCTAATGAAAGCCTTTATCATAAACGTTCGCCATTAGAGCTTATTTCGCAGGCAAAATATTAAAACTGAATAACTCTCATAAAGTAGACTTTGGTTAAGGTTAGGTCTCGAGATCTATTACAGTTTTTATATTATTTATAACACTACTAATAAAGCAAAATTAAGGATGTTATTTTCATATAAATTATTATATTATACCTAAGTATCCACCCTTTTTATTTTATCTTTTACATATTATATAAAAATGATTTATGAAAATCTTCTGAGAATATTCAACATGTACTTATGAATTTATTTGCTGTGATTTTTTAATCATGAATAGTAACATTTGCATTAAAAAGGGTTTAGTTATTAAAAACTCGTCTAAATACAGTAAAGTATGGAATTGGGTAATATTGAGATACATTTATCAATAAAAACTCAGTTGACGACAGAATTGTCTTATTCAAGGAACAAAGACTTTAGCAATTTCAATTTCCAGGCGCACGACGCTCTTCAGATACATTAAGCACTTAACTATCACTGTCTGCTTGCTTTCGCCGTTTATAAAATAAAATCCCTCCGGCTTTGAATATTTTCAGTGTTTATCCTGTCTAAGTATACACTTATTTTTTATCTATCTAATGTTGTTTGGAAATTTCGTATGATATTTTGAAATTCTGACTTAGTATGCAACGAGCATGTTACGTTTAAGGATATGACTTGCGTTAATAACTTTAATACATATGTCTTATCGATAAATTGCGGTAGATGTATTAGATTTGCGTAATAAGAAAAATTAGGAGTATGACATATATAGCTTTCTTATTTAATTATCGATAATAATTAAATGAACAACGTTTAATGTATTAGATATTAAATGATTAAAAAAAAACGATAAAATAAATAAAGAGAACATAAAGTTTTTCAGTGACCCAATTCAAAACAAGTCCTGTCACAAATTAACTTTATTGTTCATTTTATGGATGCGCCATAAAACAGTAGAAATACAACCGACTGTTCTTAGTATAACTTCCTTTAAATATTTGTTTTTTTTTTTTATAAAATTAATTTTTTCTTTAACGTTGTCATAAACTTGCAAATTTTATTGATAAATTAAACCGAGAAGAACCTTTAAAGAAATGAAATGTATAATTTGACAGTGACATTGAATCGATATATAAAATCAATAACAAAAAATACTATCGATATATAATAATTATTTATGTCTATATAATCTGAATAGTGTTATATTAGTACCTAGATAATGTCTCGTCCTTTATAAGTCCATTGAAATGAATAGAATGAAAAACAATTACTGCTTTTATGCCTCAATTAGAACGTTTTATTAGTTTTTTATCGATTGTTATCAAGTTATCGTTTTAAGTGAATAAACTCAACTTTCATATTATATATTTACATTACAATGATTGAAAATGTATTAAATAATTTTATGTATTGTAAATAACTCGCATTCAAAAATTGGTATGTCATTAAAGTTTCAATTGGAATTTTATTAGGGAAATACAATTTTATTATATTTGTTTCTATTTTTCAACATACATATATTAATAACATTTGACTATAGTGAAGTGAAATCACTAAGTAAAAATATGGCGCATAAATATTTCATTTTAAAACAAATACATTTTACATGTGAATACTTTTTTTTTGAAAAATATCAAGAGTTTAAGGTTAAAATGATTTTTTAAATTCTATAAACGCATTCTTGTTCCAATCTCCTCTACCGAATGCTGTATCTTGTCTATTAGCTCCGACATTTAAATTCAGGGATGAGTTTGGTGTTTGATGTAAATTCATTTTCCCACCAATTGAATAGTCCGTTGCTTGAAACGCTGGTGTATGTGAAACGGAGGCATTTGCACCGAATTTATCTCTGAAAATTTTCCTCAAAATATTATTAGGAAAATTAGTAACGTGATATTATTAGGAAATTGTTTAAAGGATGTAGGGCCTGGCTGTGGTTATGTTACTACAGCTCGTACATGGGCTGGCACGAAAGGGGAAGTACCACCATTTCACAGTAGATCGGCTTTAAGTAGCCTTTAATGGCTGCATTTCATCCGATGAGTGAGCGAAACGGTTGCCCTATCCTTTTTTCCACCCTTTCCTCCCCTCTTCCATAACTAAGGTTGGCAACGCATCTGCAACATCCCTTATGTTGCAAATGGCGACAGTAACTACGTTCCATAAAGTAGGCTGTCTTCTCGTTTTCCTCTTTGATATAAAAAAAATGGAACACTTAGCAAGCAATTATAACATATAATTAAGGTTTTATTTCTAAAAGTAACGAAGTTTTAATGATTTTATGTAATTTTTTTTTGTAATTTTATTTTATACTGTATACCATTGACCAAATCCTGGAATCTTTTCAGGTTTAAGTAATAACTAAAACACACATACATTCAAAAGCAGGAAATTGTTTTCAATATTATGCATATATACATTTAATTACTGTATAGGCCGAATACTTTTGGTTCAATAAAATACAAAAAATATCTTACTTGAAAGCGTAGTCCATACCAACACCATGGGTCTGAAAATTTGGAATCGATTTCGGAATTGTCGTAGCAGAGAATGCGTTGACATCTAGCTGGTGGTTGTCAGTTTTCAAAATATTAGCGTTTGCTGACGTCATCACTCTGTTTCCAAAGTTGGGTATGTGTTGACCAGATATGTTGACTGAGTGTCCATCGCTAAATGAAAACCAATGATAAGTCAAATATTTTTTACAATTATTAGTCTAATAAATAATATAACGTTAATGTGAGACTGCGTTTAACACCAGCCTTATCAACGGGCAGAATGACATTCAAGCATTATCTAGGAATAATTAAAAACAAGTCAATAAATAAGCCTTTTTTTCATCCGTAACTATTATAATGAATAATTTAAAAAAATAAATGTACACATAAATTTTTTTGTACTTACTTGTTTGCAATCCCTAAGCTAGCGTTTGCAACATTGTATGGAGGAGCATTAATTCTCGTAGGATCCACAGAATCTCTATAGCCCTGAACATGGAGACTTCCAAGAACCTTACCACCGTTAATTTCCTTCACAGCATTAATGGAGTAGTTCTTAGTTTTATCATCATTTACAGTCATATTACCCGACAACGGCATCTTGAAGGAAAAATTTATTTATCCCGTAACCGAAAGTGACGATATAAAATTTTAAAATGGACACATAAAAGTTTTTGTTGTTTATATATACTAACATAAATAGGGACGTCGATTAAATTCTATCTATATATTATTATTTCCTTTTTTGATAATTTATGTACTTTAAAAGTAAAACATCATGTACTATAACAATGAAGTCGTTTCTTCATTGATGTTTAAAAATATTTAAAATGGAGTGATTGAAAATCCTCAAACAACAAAAAGGAATTATTAATAAAATGACTTAAAAAATAATAACAGGTAAGAATTTTAAGTTTATATGTACTTTATAAATAAAACTGATTTTTTATGAAAGATTTGAGGATTCTTTAAAAAAAAAAAATATTCTATCGATATTCACGCAACACTATGGTTATAGGGTATTCCCTTTTTGGAGTATGAAACGTTCGCAAAGGATGTGAATCATAATAGAATTATTTGTGCGGACTCACCAAGTTAACAACTCTATCTCAATAACAACGTCCAGACCAATAAATTGTGTAAATTTACAAAGTGGGAACAATT
Organism: Danaus plexippus; assembly: GCF_018135715.1. NCBI lineage: Eukaryota > Metazoa > Arthropoda > Insecta > Lepidoptera > Nymphalidae > Danaus > Danaus plexippus. The sequence goes on from NW_026869855.1 coordinate 3,299,655, forward strand.
GATTGAGGTATGGAGGGGAAGTACCGTGCAAATACAAAATACTATTCAAAGTACTGTTTTTACATTGTTAAATATTAAAATAATTTTATTTCTATGTTTTCAGTAGGCTTTATGGAATCGAATCCTTGCAAATAATTAAAAAAAAAGAAATTATGTTATTTAAAAGACTAATATTCTTTAATTCAACCACCTAAGATTCCTTTAAGGTAACACAGATTTTTATTGTTTTTTTTTTTTTTTTTTGGCAATACAAGAAAATAAATCACATGCCAATTAATATGCTGTTTCTCTAAGCTTGTAACAGTTGTTTTATATTTTTCAATAAATAGAAAAAGTCTAATAAGCAAGGCATACATGCACAAAGTTCTACCCTTAGTAAAGTTACTAACAAGATATATTTCCAAGTCACAACTGTACAATAGTTAGGAACTGCTCCTGCTTAACTTTAACTTTAGAACTTATTCCCTGACTCTTATTATTGATACTTGCTTGGTAAAGCAAATAAGCAAATTCTGCAAAATACCACTTCAATTATTTAGACATCACAATAAATCTATTTGTACCCAATATACTAAAGAGCTAAAAGAAAGTAAAAATATAAAGGGATGCGTAATTATTTTGCTTCTATTTTTCTTATTTCTATTATTACTATTTTTTTGTTAGGTATATAAGTTGTACATTTTGAAATATTTAATGTAGTTTATTGGTACACTACTCAGTGGGATAATCTTTTTCATAATGGGAGAATTTCTAGATGAATCCAGTGGTTAGTTATAAAGTTGCAAATAAGTAGTAGTTTTCCCTCAACTAGACACAACTTTTTCTTTAATATCGAATTTTAAAGCCCTATTCACCAGACAGTTTCGGATAACATATATCAGAATATATTTTAAATTTTCTACATAAATATTGATTGTAAACATCACATTAATAGTATTGTTAAATCGCCAGGTTTAATTTTAAGATCATAACATTATGTAATTATTAAGCTTACATACTAATTAATAAAATAATTAATCATTAAAAAGTCAGACAACTCAATAGCAAAGCGAGTAATAATGAAGTTTACAATCCTATAAAAAAAAAACATTTAAAATCCCCTCAACACGAGAGTACTTACAAGATCCCACTGCATACAACCTCTTCATTATAATTGCATTGAAATGGTTTTTTTTTTATCATAATATAATACATCTGACTTATGCTTTATACGAGTAAAAAATTGTGTATTGTTGACTAGATACAGCAATATCTAAGTCACATTATCTTAAAATATGAATTTCTTATAATGTGGCATGTATGTATAAAACGAGTATGAAGAGTGCAAAATGAAAATAGCAACAGAAATAGCATTCTTTTAAAAGCAGACAAACTTAAAGGTAACTTCTATAATAATCGGCGTTGTTTTGAAAGTAACTTTTTTATCAATAATTAAGACATGAATAATATATTAAAAACTTTTAATATTATTCCCATTGATTTTAGTAGTCAATAGAAGTTCTAAAGGAAATATGTAACGAAATAAGTTATACAAAAATTTTTCGACATAAAGTTTTTGCACTTTAAGGAGATTGCCGATTAGATAATAATAACGGTTTTTCCAAGAATAATAGTCTATAAAATTAACGAAGTTTCATTGGTTTTAGTGCATCTACAATTATATTAAAATATGCTAACGTTACTATTTAGGTAAATATTGAATTTTCAATCACTTAAAATCCAAAAGAACCTCAAATTTTAACGACGTCCTGCTTAAAAGGTTTCGAAAAATTATAACGTACATTGAACGTATATTTTTAACATAATAGAGAACATAAAGTTACCCTACAATTCATGTAGTGAATTTGCATAACTTTATCAAAGTCCGCGTTAGAGACAATAGTTAGCGTAAATTGTCCGTGACCTTTGTACTGGCGCGTTGCTACAGTTCCGCTTTATGTTTGAATTTAAAGGAAGTATTGTATATTATATATTCCAGTTATTTACTAACAATAAAATGTATAAATTATTCTGCAACAATATATAATTTATGGCCACTCATTTTAAAATCCCACTTTTATACCAGTGCAATTGGAACTTGTAGATATTTTTTGCAGAACCACAATTTAAAATTTTCAATACAAATCCATTATTGGAGAGAGCAATCACTATCAAAATATTCATAGTGTTGTATCTTGGAAGTGAGTTAGATTTCTTTTCCATTTTCAATTGTCTTCCATCTTGAAAGCAAAGTAGAAAATACTTTGGGTTATAATATTATGGATAAGGTTTTTTCTATTTAAATCTTGATATTATTTTAAAATACCAGTTTCGTTGTTGTCTTAGAACAAAATAGTGCCATTTAAATGTAGGCTGTCAAAATAAAATTATATGACAAGGCATTCACAGCTAGTAAATTTTCATATTTATAGGTATATCCATATTATTATGATCTTTCAATATCTTTCAACAATTTCTTGAAGAAGATATTTATACTAACAGATTGATTGGGAAACAGCGTTGTGGTACGAATATTTCTTTTGTATAATACTGTCAAGTTATTCATTTTTAGATTATTTTTTTATCATTATTGTATTTTTTGTTAACATTGAATAAGGTAGGACGTTACAAAATGGAATATGATCCTTACAAGCTACTGTGACTTGATACGCTAACGTACACGTTAGTGATCTTTTGTTGGGAGCGTCTCTCTACTTTTTTAATTATATTAGCTTTCGAGTTTATAGTCAATTAATTTCAACTATCTCCATGCTCACAACAATCTTTGAAAAAATAATACACACCAGAGTTGTTTTTTAAATTAACATTCCAAATTAACAGTTATGTAGTAAGTTACAAAAACTAAATGTTATTGAATACAATTTCAATGATACTGTATGTAATTTCTTATTTACTCTATTCAATACTAAATGATTCAATTAAATTTTAAGCATAGTGAAGTATACTAACATATTACATTAAAATCACTTCCAGATTACAATGTCTACAGTTAACAAGAGTTCTTGATCTAAAACATACACATTATGGTAGTTATCTCAAAGAAAATAATATGTGTATATTAAAATTGTAAAATAAAAACTATCGTTTATTACTTGAATAGAGAAACTAAAATATCTTTATACTACTATCGTTACGTTCTATCTAGCTTCTAAATCTCATAAGAAATATCAACAATCTTTCTGATAAGATTTCAAAGCCATTCGTCTTGTTATTTCATTGACAAAAAAAAATTATATATATATATATAGATACATTCAGTCATATATTTATTTTAAGGATTAATAAAAATACAAGTGACTTTTATATTAATATACAAAATTTAATTAAATATGACTTATTTTATAATTAGAGAGTATGAAAATAAATATTAATTGCTATTATTAGTGTTAGCTGTTATTTAAAGGGTTATACAATTTTTTCCAAAAGGCTGCCAGATTTACTACACTCATAAAGCATAACGAAAAAAATTTGAGCAATTATTAAACCTTATTACTGAACTTAAAACCTATTATTTGTGTTTAAAAAAACATAAATGAATGTTTTTGGAATATTTGTAGCAAAAGTCTGATATATTATTCAAAGCTACACTCACACGAGAGCCTTGAAATAATTTATGTTCGCATATTATTTTTAAAAAGCCAGACGATTTTTTTTTCAGTCTGGGAATTTTGTGACGTTCCACTTAGAGCTTTGCTTTTAATAGACTATATTTAGGAAACTTTAAATTTTTAAATGTAACCTTTACTATAACAATATTTGAAATACTACGCTATGTATACCGTACCTTAATTATTTTATATTTGTATTTAATTAAGTCCTAGGTATTGTTAGCGGTGGTGCTACAATTTAAAAGTGTACGTTAATGTTAAAATTTATTCTAATCATCCAAATTGATTCTTCTGCTGTTAAAATATGAACTTCACGATAACAATAATATCTTTTTTTTTTAACAATTAAGATTCCATACAATTAGAAAGTTGTTGCGAGAAAAGATGTTGATAATTTATATATTCAAGAGCACGTCACGTTTACCTCTTATTATATAAAACAAAACTATTTTACTATCTCATATAAAGCAGGAAGTAATTTCTGCATAAATAATTAATTTATTCAGATAAATATTCATGAGAGACTCTTTTCAGAAATCCAAAGCATACTAGGCGAAACTTCAATATTTATATTCTTAAATAAATATAATATTAGGATAAAATATATTATTATTATTTTAATTATAATTTAAATAAAGAATTTTCTTAGTGTTATTTTGTTTTTCTGGTGACATTTTTATAATTAATTTATAGAGGTAGAGACTTTGCATATGTTTCGAAAGAGTATGATTTAATATTTCAGTATATTAAATATCGACAAAGTATAGAAAAAAAACGTTATTATTAATAATAATTTGTTATACCTTTTTGAAATTAAAACTATTGAAATGGTTTTAAAGTTTAAGACTACTCAATGTTTTCTACTTTGAAATTTGTAAGAGAGAAAGGGACTAAATTTTTTAAAGCCACAAGCATGGTAACCAACTATATCCATATACACAATAAAACTTTTATACCCTGATATAGCAGCAACTAAAAGAAAATTCGGGACAAATTATAACTTATTCTTTTATTCTGATATCTATTCTACATTACTGTTAAGTTTCATAAAATTCCGTAGAGAAGTTTTTGTGTTAAAGAGTAACAAACATCCTCAAAAACTTTCGCATTTTTAATATAAGTGGTATGTGTATATTACTAGCATATATTTGAATTTATGTATGTTTATCGTTTGCGTTTATGGTAGTATGTGCTGACGAAATAAAATCAACGGAAATATATTCCACACGTATGAGCACGTAAAATTTTTATGTTAGTTTATTTTAGATTTATTATCTTTGTTTTGGAAAATATCTCCAATTTTAAAATTTTCTATGTATTTTTACAAATGTACGTTTCCTATAGATTTCCTTTAATTTTACTGCGACTAGTGTAAATCCTTTGCATTTTATATATCTTTTGAATGTGTTTTACTTCATCTTCTGACATCTTATTCTTATGCCTAGCAATAAATAAATATATACAACTAGTGTTTGCTAATTACTTCGTCTGTGTGAATAGGATAGAGAGAAATATCTAAAATGTGTTAAAACAATTCTTATAGTAAACTATTTTAAAGCTTTTAAATTTTCAATAACCTAGGTATCGAATACAGCGCTGTCCGTCGAGCTAAATTGTGAATCCAAACCATTTAGGGCGTCATGCAAAAAAATACAACAAAAATCAGCCAAATCGGTCCAACCATTAAGGAGAAGTTCAGTGACATACACACGTACAGTAAATTTAAACAGGTATATAAGGATTTAAACTAAGTCAACAAAAAGTTTATATGCACCTTCAGCGATGGTCCCCTATCTGGGAAGTCCCTAGATGATTTCCGATTGGGATATATATAAGTCCCCTTTCAATGAGCGTTGCATGTTTATATATGTTATATAATTCAAAAATGACACATCATAGTAATAAATAAATTTGGTTGAAATATTTTTTATGCAAAATTCTAAAAAAATAATTTTGCATACACAGCTAGTAAGTAAATAACAAATATATAGTAATTCATCAGCACTTTTCTATAAGTAATAAGTACTAATATAGGATAATGTAAATTAAAAAATTCTTATGTCCCTTTAAATAGATAAATAGTGCGCTGTAAATATATTTTTATCAAAATTCTGTAGCGATGTGAGTTATGAGTGGGAAAATATGTTTTAACGTTAACAAAACGATATTCTCAAATCTAACAATGTTTTTAATGAAAAAATATTTGCATATTTACCGGATAAATAGGTTTGTAATAAAAATTAATTAGACCAATAGTACGAAAATTATTTTTAAAATATAACATTGTTTTTTGCAACTTAAAATAATACGACAAACATAATTATTAACATTACACGCTTTGTATAGCAAAAGAGTTTATTTGGAGTTAAAAGAGACAAAGATAAATTCCTAATTGCATTTTAGAATATAGACTTAGTTCCTGAAGGCGTGTACGTTATAATTTCGTGTCAATTGAAAAATAATATATTATATCGTATTTAATTTTTTATTATTAACTTTCATCTTCTTAATCGTGCCCTCACTGCTGAGGATCGTTACTCCAGATTTTTTACGTAAGCTGCTTCCATCGGCCACGTTTAGTTGCTTGATGGAGAGCGACGCTGGCAGGTATTTTCAGGTGTTCTAGAATATATTATTTTAGATTTTTTCATTTTTACTGGTTCTTAATATTTTTTATAGTTTTGAGCTGATTTTTTGATATATCTTTATATGTTAAAAAGTGAACGTTTTTTATTGCATAGTATAAATAATAGACATTCTTTATAAAAAGAAAACTTAAATTAATTTTTAATTTTCGTTTGTTCGGTTATTTATATATATATATATATGATTTTTCTATTAGCAATTATTCAGCATAAGAAGCATAAGTAAAACATACTCAAAAGTCAATGAAACTAATATTAATTAATTAATTATTTCATGGATTCCGTTTAAGAATGTGGTAAATTATTATCTCAAAATATGTATGATTATTTAAATAAAGTAGAAAGATTTTTAACTATGTCAAAATTTGTATGTAAACCATTAATTATTTAAATTATTTTTAATATAAGAAAATATTTAAGTACGATTAAAATTTTATCTTTTATTTGTGTTATGAATGTACACCTAATAAGTTAAGTGAACTATTTCAGTTTTTTTTTGTAATTGTATTTTAAATTTTTAGCTCTGAAATTATAATAAGGTAAGTTTGCCTTCTTGTTTTCAAGGTCAGAGATATGATGAACATAATGAGATCTAAGGCTTTCGCGAGTATTCATTTATATGACGAACATTTTCAGATATTTATTTTATTGCAACCTGAAAACCTTGGTATCATTTATTTAAAATAAAGTAATTGCCGGCATTGTTCAGTTGATCTAGGAATTTTAATGCATAATAGGATTTTACTTTTGCCTTGAAACTGCTGCCTTAAGCTTTGAGCTGAAAGAATTTAAAATACACAAAATATTGGACTAGGTAATAATTTATTTACCATTTTATATAAACACATATATATCTATCTTTATATAAATATATATATATATATATATATATATATATATATATATATATATATATATATATATATATATATATATTTATATAATGCGAGTGTACCCATAAGTAGAGTTTTTAAATATTGATATAAACATTAACATTTTACATTCTTATAATCAACAAATTATTTAACAAAAGAGACTAATATTATTGTCTTATACTATAATTAGTATATTAAGATTGTTCATATATAGTTTCGCAAGTAATTTTAGTAGCGAATAAAAAGTATACCTACAAGCAATTAATTATGTCTCCATATTTAAGTTCGCTGATAAGCGGGATTCCCTGCGAATCAATGAACTGAGAGGTCAAATCGCAATTACAAATTATCTCCACTTGGTCTTATCGGGGCAGTGTGAAGCCCCGAGAGTGTAGAATATTAATATCTGGAAGTGACCGTATCATTTTTTATTTACAAAACTTTAAAAACTATTTTTTCGTCTTGCATCTTTTATTTGTACATGATTTTTAGTTGCTTAAATTTAGAAAATAAATTTATCAAATTACATTTTAAATAACATAATAATAAATATATATAATTTTTAACTAACAATTATAGATCGTACCTATTTTATTTTCTGTGGAAAAATAACATTTTCTAGAAGTATAAACGTTAAATATGCTAAAAAATTACTTTTGGTGGGGTAAATATCATATCTATATAATTATTGTTTAATATTTTTGAGAAAAATATATATTTAAGCTAATATTAGTCAACTGACAAAGAAAAATATGTACACTGCCAAAAAGACCTTCAATACATCCACAACATATTAATACAAAAAAAGTACTTCAATTTAATTTTATTTCAAATGACGATTCTAGATATAAAGTATACTTGTTCTAAGGGGATTTACTGCAACATTCTATTTTAGTATATAACCTGCAATATAGGTCTGGAAGATCATTCCTTCTTCAATTTGCGTTGATAGAAGATCATAAGTTATAAAAATGATTTCAAAGATAATTTTGATAACGGTGCTTGCTATCGGAGCAAATTGCCTGTACCTTCCATATGAATACAGCAGACCTATAGGATATGTGACTGATTTCGACTTAGAGCAACCCATTGAATCAGTCCATCCCATCCTTATAAGAGATCGTCGGCAAGTTCATGGAGTAGCTAACACCAATCCTGATGGAACCGCTAATATTATGGCTAAACTTCCACTTGCGGGTAATGATAAGAATATATTGAGTGCTATTGGCAGCGTGCAAGGAGTGAAACCAGGCGGATCATTTGGAGCTGCATCAGGTGGTCTAGCATTGGACAATGTGTAAGTGACCTATCAAAATTTTATAAATAAATGATCGGTTCCTTAATAATATTTTGTTACTCTTATTGCAGAAATGGCCACGGGCTAAGCTTAACAGGCAAGCATATTCCGGATTTTGGAAACCAACTTACAGCGGCCGGTAAACTGAACCTGGTACACACGGATAAACATGACTTTAACGCAAACGCTTTTGCTACCAGAAACTTGCCAAGTAACCCAGCTATACCCAACTTTAACACTTACGGCGGTGGTGTTGATTATACCTTCAAGTAAGATCGAATAAAAGAAATTAATGTCATGATGCCATTGAAACATTCCAACAATATTAATTTGTAATTATTTTGCAGTCAAAAAGTTGGAGCTTCCTTGGGAATGGCACATACTCCGTTGCTACAGAAGACAGACTATTCCGCAATGGGAAACCTAAACCTCTTCCGCAACCCAACTTCGTCTTTGGATTTCAGTGCCGGAGCAGCAAAATCCGTGTCGCCATTTATTCCTAACAGATCCTGGCAACCCACTTTTGGACTTTCGTTTTCAAAATATTTTTAAGTTAACAAATGTATTACTTTCTTTACAGTTCCTTTGAATGATTGCCATGAATCTCAATAGAGTGTTGTCTGTGATAAGTATTTTATATATTTTTTTATAATCACTAAAAAATGTCAAAATGAAAAATATAAAAAAATAAAACAACCTCTGCATAAAATTTTCGTCATTTTATTGTTTTCCTATCCATTGTTTGATACGTTTTTCAAGTTAGCTGCAACTGAAATCTTTTTTTTAACACTTCTGAAGCGCAACATCGACCTGAACAATTACTTCAATGTTTATTTTAGTAATTATGAAGAGCTCAATAATGTCACGTATTAGTTTACAAGTCACATTTTTTACTTTTCTTGCTTTCCTTTTCTCTTTCCTTGTTATATGTTTTTATAGTTTTCAAGTGATTGTAACAGGTATTGAAGAATAAGAAATTTAGTCAATCTATTTAAAATTTTGAAACAGAGTGATAATTTATAAAAAATAAAAAACAAAAACATACTAAAAGCAATTTGATACCAAATTCCGAATGATATTGCGTTAATGTTTACAAAATTTATCATGTCACTTATTCCGAATTATAGTATAGTTGTCAGTGTTTGTCTCTACGTAAATATAACATCATATTGAGGATCATTTTCCTATTACTCTTTCAATGTAAATTTAATTATTTGCAATTAAAGAGTCCCTAACAGAGAAGTCTTCTTCAATGTGATGACAAAATTATTTATTAGGTCGTAACGAACTTTATTTTATATTAATATATAGATTTATAAGTTTCCACTGTCATTTTAAATGTAATATTATTTATGAAGTACTAAAACAAATAAAATTGAATCTGTTTCTTATCTTTAGTTTATTTCTTCCTTGTTTGAAGCGTTATAGGTATTACATATTAAACATGAACAGGCACATGTCAATCTTATAATATATTTAGTCACCTGAAGTCACAATCTTTGACAAATCTCATTTAAAAGTTAATAGCTTTCCCATATAATAAAACCAACCAATAGAACTGAAAGAATATGACAAAATTGTTGAACTAATGTCTTAAGAAAACTTATTGCAAGAAGCAGGAATACTTTTAATATTTACTTCTTATTTTATTTATATTAATTCATTTGAATATGCTTTTTATATACTCTTTTATACGTCGTTGAGTTGATTTTATATTAGACAGCTATAAAAATTGGTTATATATTAGTATATTTTGAGTATAATATTGTGATCTATAATTTATTTTTGGGTTGCTTAAAAGGCCTCTAAAAATGCACTCGCTGTCTTACAAGCTTTAAGTTTCATTTCTTAATATAAATACTCCTTTTCGTGACTTACCGTCATCCATTGTTTAATTGGCATTAAATCGATGTCGATTTTTCACATCTTCATTGCGCCACCGTAAAAAGATGTATACAAAAACGAAATGGCTAGCAATTTTTCGGCAGATAAAACCTAAAGTCGACTATATATTAACCGAAAATGTATCGACTACCGAATTCTAAACTATGTTTTGATAATACCTTTCACCTATTATGGAATATAGATATTTATAATATATCCATTTGAGGGATTAAATTATTAAAAAAATATTTTTTGATCTCCATTCCATATTTTACTTGTACTGGATCACTGCTATTTTATGTCCGTTTTCTATTGTAATAACTTCGTCACTATTGTTATCTTTAGTTTCTCTTGTCTTATAAAAAATTATATATATTTTTATGGTATTTACGTCGTTAACATTTAAATTTATTTTCAGTTTCTGTCAGGTAAATTTTCTACTAGTAAAAATTTAATATCAATATTCTCAGAACTTGTTTTGCAATATTATAAAAAAAGGGGTTTTAATACGGCCTAGCGTAGTTTCCAAATTGCCCAATTTTTTAAACTACAATTTTACTTTACTTCACTCCGGTGAAATATCCTAAAAACTTCTATGACAAGGCTATATACTAAATTAATTAAAAGTTTATAAGTGAATCTAGTATATAAGGGAAAAGAATATGAGAGAATGTAGTACATATTGGAACCAGTATATAAGGAAATGTAAGTAGATAAGGGAAAATAGTATAAAAGAGAATCTAGTACATAAATGAATCTAGTATATAGGGGAGTCTTGTATATTTAGGAGTCTGATATATAAGGGAATCTAGTATCTAAGGGAAAATAGTATATAAGTGAATCTTGTATATAAGAGATTTGGGATATAGATGAATCTCGTGACTGTTGAGATAAACTTCTAGAAATAATTTAATTTTAAACAACTCGTGGATTTGGTAAAAATATAAATTGTTATATAAACGTAAGGCGGAGAGCCAAATAAAATAAGTTTTTTTTTTTTAATTTAAACTACTTGCTGGATTGCAATTATTAATTAATGTCGAACTTAACAAGTATTGAATAAACAAACAATGAAGACCGGCCAACGAGAAGTGTGATGTTTTAACATTATCAACCCACTACAATTCCTTATAGATATACAACGATATCAAGTTTTTTCGAGATCAGTTATAATATACATAAGATTTATCTATATTTTTGTCTCTCCATACATCATCGACTGATGTTATATATGTGGACGCGGTTGTGGATACCTAATTATATTAATTATACTAGCTGTTCCTACGACTTCGTCCTTGAATAGTTATTTTGGGCTTCTTTTTATTTTTGCAAACAACCCCCTAAGCTTTATAAATTAGAGCCACCTTCTGTTATTATTTTAGACAATTTAGTTTTTAGGTTTTTAAAAAAAATTAAATTATTTTAAAGTACTTTTGCGTAAACTTACGTACGTTTTTAGTTTTATGTTCTTGTGGCAGAAGAACATATTGGTTTTCTACGCAACCCGATCTTGACAACGAGACATATAGTTGGCCGTGCGAAAAGCAGTCTTGACTTAAATGGATTCCTACGTGTTTAAATGTTTGCTCCTGTGATTTATTAATTATAACGGCGAAAGATAACATAACGGGGAATTGAATTCTTTTAAATTTCAAAGGTAAAACAATTGGAATCAATATGATGCGAGGTATGAGCACTGTTTGTCCAACTGCTGAACCAATCAAAACTATTGCAACGATCACGTTATTGCGTAGAAATTTGATTTGAAGTTTGATTTGCGTAGAAATTTGGTGGTTTAATATTTCTAAGTAAAATTATTGGGGCACGGACCGCATTTTCCTAATCCATTATTAATAGATGTGTAGGTAACTATGTCTCCTGGAAGTCTACTTAAAATTAGGTCGTTAAATTCGTCCACGCTACTGTTTCTCGCCGCCAATATTCCCTTTGACACATCCAATGATGATTTTTATTTTCTATTTCGCTGATTTCACGGTCAACTTTCGATATTAAGTCCTTAATTTTACTCACTCTTTCTCCTAAATCGCGATGAATTTCAATTTTATTTTCAAAATAAATTACTTTCCCATCTCTTATTAAAAGTAACTTTGAAGGAAAAGTTATACTACCTCCCCCCAAATGTGCTCTCATATTTGTAGTTAATTTTAAGATTTTAACAAACTTCCATAATGGGGAACTTAAATTGCAATACTTTACAACGTTTTTACGTATAGCGTACACGCGATCCTTCTGTAAAGAAACAGATAGAGGCAGTTTAAAAGTGGAATCAGCTGTGCGTCCACCTGCTAATAAAGTTGCAGCGATACCTGAAACGCTACTGTCAAAGCTAGCTTTCCTTGAGACCTTACTTTTGCTAATATAAGATTAGTAATAAAGGTCTTGCCTGTTCCACCGGGAGCATCCAAAAGAAATAATTTTCCTTCACTTAAACGAACATTTTGCATAACACAATAATACGCGACCACCTGGTCTTTAAATAATTTTGGACCATTTTGAATAATATGGTCATTTAATTTATGTAGATCATACGGTTTTCGCAACGCTACTTCTATCGTATCCAGATGATTAAGTAACTAATCCTTTTTGATACAGGAAGCCCAAATCGGTTGTTGATTTATTGCAAATCTCATGAATTTTATCTTCAATTATGATTAGTTCATCATTGTATATATCATCATTATATGCTAATGTCATATCCTGATTCTCATTACGGATTCTGTTTAATATATCTTTACATAAAGCGTCACGAAATTTATTCTTTAGCTCTAATGGGTCAGATGGTTGGCAAAATATAAGGATGATGGTAAATAATTCTCTTAATTTTGTGGCTGGCTCGGTCATGATAGCATCTGATATTGTATTTTGCCCATATTCATCTCCCTCCAGTAAAATTAACTCATCACAAGCTCTTTGATAAGTTTGGGAAATAACACCATTCACGGTCCTTAGATGTTCAAATGACATTGGACCGCGAACATGTTGCAGTAACATTCTTAAATAAAAACATTCAGTTTGAGTTGGATGGATGTTGTAGGCACGGTCTAAAGTTGTGTCTTTTTTTACACCGAGTTTTGTCTTTTTTTACATCTTACCCACGACTTCTTCTAGAAAATGAATTTCTTTTCCATACGTAATACTCGATACTTCGTGATATAAAAGAGTTTGTGCCAAATTGTCACTTTTGCAAAGATCAAAGAAGACTGTAGGTGTCATTGATGAAGGATTATCTTGAGGGTTTGCATTATTATAAAACAAACTCTTGGTCTATTTTCCAAATGAACTGCTTAATGAACTACAGCCGGAAAACGTTTCTAAATGAACTACTTCAGAGCGCTTCCGAGGAACTTATACAGCGACTATTTAGATATTTTCTACTTCATCGTCATTACTTTCTAACGAAAATGTAGCTTGGTCAGAACCTTTATGGATATACTTACAGATTTACTTAATAGCTTTGACCGATTGACGAAACTCTACGTTTATGTGTGCATTGAAAATTCGTGATAGCACTGTATTATAGGGAATAACCAACCTATTATCCCCCCTCATTTCTGTACCTTTGACACGAATTATTGCGGTGGTCACCATTATCTGGACACCTGAGTCTGCAGATTGGGTAACCGTCATCCCCGGTTTGTGTTTCAGAAATAAAATGCCTAGGGTACTTTTAGAACAAATGTTTTCCTTCATACATGGTGACGCATGATTATGAAATCCGCAAGGACCATGTATAACAATTTTTATATTAATATTGTGAAGAATTGGATATTGTTGTTTGTAAAGTATTTCAGCCGATATTATTGCATCTATATAATCTGGTTGTACTTTGTGAGCCAGCCACAATAAAATGTGGGCGTGAGGTAAACCTCTTTTTTGCCATTCTACGCTGTAGACAAAGGCTTTCGATGGTCCAAAAATAAATAAAAATAAATAAAATAGTAGGTCTAGCATTTTTTTGAGTTTTAAATGAAATAATCTAGAAACCAAATCATGTCTGTCGTAAGAATGTTGACCGTGTAATAAATCAATTTTTATTTCAGGCCATTTGCAGTTATTTCTGGGTAATTATCTGGGGGATCCAGTAAATGACGACGGCAATATAACATGCTGGCCAATATTAGAAGCGTTCATATACGCAATATTAACCACGGCATCTCTGAAATGAATATACGCTTCTGTTCTCAATTTTTTTTTTATTTCTTTTGATGAAGTAAAGTCTCTCAGAAATCATTTTTGCCGCCATATCAACACAATATTGGTTGAATAATGATTTGAAATAATGTTTACTGTTAAAGTCATTTACTCTCACCATGAGTCTAAATGTATAGAACTGCATTCATGATACAGTTTTAGATCTAGCAGCATATTCTGCTGTGGAATATTTATACAGTATCCGTTATTACCAAAGGGAAACAGTAAAGGATACTGAAGTGGATCATAAGATATATGAATTTCAGGAAACTCGTTGAAGTCCACCATCTCTCGCAGTCAACACAATATCTCGGGGACCTTTGTCTTCATCTATCAAAAGAACAGCTAATTCATCTACTATTGGCACATTATACCGACCTCGATGCTCGTTAGGAGTTTTAAGTTGTTCGGTGGTCATTTTTCCAGATTGTATTTAAAACTTTGAATATACGTATTACGATTGTGAAGATATGTTTGGAGAATATCCATAAGATCGATATGCAAGTCTGGATTGAAATTTGAGCGCAAGGATACCTGATCTGCATGAGAAAAAAAAAATTGTTTTATCCATTCTGCCAATATCAATAATATTTAGCTCAGTATAGTCAAGGGTACAATCATAAGCAAATGCAGCATTTAACAAATGAAGTTGCCTGCGAGTTCTATTTCTTGGTGGTCGTGTTTTTTTACTATGCTAATTGATGGGATCGTTCATTGCTTGATTTCCGATCGCGGTGTCAAAGTTCAGGAATTCTGTGAGGCTAAATAAAAGTGTTAATTATTGTTAAGTTATTAGAAACAAAATACTATTTGTAATACAAACAATAGTATAAAGAAACTTATGACATCTACTTATAATTAGTTATCTACATCAAAACTAATAACAAGTGTTAATTATTGTTAAATTATTAGAAACAAAATACTGTCCTTAAATCAAACAATTACTATAAAGAAAACTATCCCACCTACTTATAATGAATGATCTACATCAAAACTAAAAAAAGTATTAATAATTGTGAAACTATTAGAACCAAAATATTATCCTTAAAACAAAATAAGGTAATATTTAAAAAGTTTTGTTACACGACGATATTATATCGCAATAACAAATAACACTGCATACAACCATTCAGAAGGGAGCCGACCGCGCGTCTATGCCGCGCGGCATGGACCAATGGTACCTCGTAGAGCTACACCCAGCGGCTTGTACAGAGATTCGGGGTAGGGTAAACAGAATATAATGAGATCTAAGATTTTCGCGAGTATTCATTTAAATGAAACTAGTGTTATTCGGATTTACTACGCGGATTTTATTATTTAAAAACTACATAATCCCGACGTTTCGGTTACTTTGCAGCAACCGTGATCACACCTCGTCTGCCCGTGATCACGGTTGCTGCAAAGTAACCGAAACGTCGGGATTATGTAGTTTTTAAATAATAAAATCCGCGTAGTAAATCCGAATAACACTAGTTTCATTTAAACAGAATATGTTTGAAAAAAAATACCAATTTGCATGATAATTTCCTCCTCTAAAACATTGATAATAATGAGAACATTCGCAAGTATTCATTAAAATGAAACTAATATTTTCGGATCACTACGCGTAATTTATTATTTTAACGGGCAGACGACATGTTTGCCGTGATCACGGTTGCTGCAAACGTAACCAAAACGTCGGGAGTATGTAGTTTTTAAACATAACAAAATACGCGAAGTAATCCGAAAATATTAGTTTCATTTAAACATTGATAATATTCGCGCATAAAGTTACACTAATCCGATTAGAACGAACATCTATATATTTTATGAATCTATCAATTACATTTGAGCCACGAAAGTACCTTAAACGACGATTTGTTCATCACTGCTTTATTAAGTTATTAAAATCGGAATATCCAGTGGAAATCCAAACATTTTTATTATTATTATTATATGAAAACAACAAACAAGGAAAACACAATAACTTATCTGTGTGTACACAACCTGCTAGCTTATTAGAACTATCATAATACTTTTTATTTACACGAATAACATTACCCTTCTTTTAGTTCACGCTCAACTGGTCACACACCTTCCCTTTGTAATTGTCTTAATTTTATTATCAAACGACAATATGGAAAATCTACTCGTAACTAATTTCAATAAACACACATCACCAGCACAGGGCTCACAGCTATAAATTTCCATAATTCGTTAATAAATTAATTCACTATTTACTAATTAGCTACTTAAAACTTATTCACTTGCGCTTAGAAAGACATGACAATATTCAATATTAACAAAATGGCGAAAAAAATATATAAACAGTTTATCGACCAATCAGAGAGTCCCGTTTCAATTGACAATTAACGCACTTTTTATGACATTTTAAACGAAAAAAAGGAAGCAGTGCCTCTCGAATACAACACATGCGTAGGTTTTACACACACAAATGCAAACATTTTCTGCACACAACATACAACAACAAGGGATTTGGAGATCGTCCATGAGACCATTTGTATGGAAAATAAGCACAGAGTAGTTGTGCCTGCCGCCGCGCTGGCTGCATAGCGGCGCTAGCAGTTAGCAGCGGCCGATGGAAAATGTTTCGTTTCATATATCACGGGCGTTTCATATATCAGCAACCGTGATCACGGGCATACAGGCACCTCGTCTGCCCGTGATCACGGTTGCTGCAAAGTAACCGAAACGTCGGGATTATGTAGTTTTTAAATAATAAAATCCGCGTAGTAAATCCGAATAATACTAGCTTCATTTAAATGAATACTCGCGAAAATCTTAGATCTCATTATCACCTGATAATGTCTATAAAAGGGCAGATATTGTTTGTGGGGATTCATTCTATTGGGTGCACCAAGTGAGAAAATATTGTAAGCAGCAACTCTTGAAGTTTGAATATAAATCTTTTTTTTTTAATTTAATTTTTTTGAATATAAATCTTTTTACTGTTTAGTCTGTGGTAGTATTTATAAGCAATCTATAAAGAAATGGATGATAATAATAATCCGGAGCGCGCTACACCGACAGCAGCTGTGGGATTCCAATCGCCTATTTTATGCGGCTTACGATACACGATTCAAAACGACCAAACTTTAAAAACTGCAGGAGGTTATGAGTCTAGTTTCTATAAGCAAACAAGCAGCGTACCAGTTTAACTTTAGAAACATTACGAGGCAATCTCTATCTACCACCCTTCGACCCGGACGTCCGTTCACATGAAATTGGAGACTAGTGTGCAAGTGTTGATGAAATGATTTCTACCTACAACATAACAGAACAAGAGGCAAGAATGAAAGCTATACTACAAAGACTAGGGAGGTCCAGGATCTGGGCTGACACGTGGTCACTGCAGTCAGCTTTATGGCAACAAGTGAAAGAATACCTTATTCAAACCTTTGGAAAAGAGTTTTGCTACGCTGACGATGCATAGAAGTGGAGCAGTTACACATCTGAACAAGTGGACGGTTACTCCGAATACGCAACGACGGGCTGGACGCTGTTCAAATGCTTCAGGCCAAAAGCAAATGATTCCGAAATTATGGACGCTTTGTTAACAGATATTTATCTTGACTGTATTAGAAGTGAATTATAAAGAACTACACCAGTTCTTTACCTACGTTAATATCTGTTTTTAAAAAGTATAGAAAGAGAAATAATTATAATTTCGAAAGCAGAAGTATCAATTTTAAAAAAAACGACCGTCAGAAGTACTCACAAAACTATATGGTAATTTTTTTAATTGTAATGAACCCGGTCATTTTGCTTGCGATTATAATAATAAAAGAACTGTTACATTCGGAGGTCCCTCGGCTTTAAATACCGAAAATAACTCTAATAATAACATACCCTAAATAACACTAATAAAATAATATGCTGAATGCTGTCGCGTTGAAGAAAATTGCAACCTTAAATAAAATGACTGTTCGAAATTGTCAAATAATCAAAGTATTGATTTATGCACTTCAAGGGATCGTAGTATAACTGATATAAAGATAGGTGGTCAAACTTATTGCGCCTTAATCGATACTGGGACCGACTGATCCTTAATTAGGAATAAACTCGCGGATCTATTACAGACAAGAGAAAAATCGTTAGTAATCGTTAGTGTGTCATTTGTGGATAAAAGACTCCCTTATATACTAGATTGGCATATGCACTACATTCTCTTTTGTACTATTTTTCCTTATATAATAAATTTCGTTATTTATTAGATTCTAACATATAGCACCTTTTCTTATTTACTCGTCCCCTTACATACTAGATTTGCTTATAAACTTTTAGTTAATTTAGTAGATAGCTTTGTCACAGAAGTTTTTAGGATATGTTACCGGAGTAAAGTATAGCAAAATTACAAGACAGAAAATTGCAGTTTAAAAATATTGGGCACTTTGGGAACTACGCTGGCCCGTATTAAAACCCCTTTTTTAATCATAAAAGCAAAACAAGTTCTGAGAGTATTAATAATATTTTTTATAGGCACTAGCAGTAAATTTATTTGAGAGAAACTGCAAATAAATTAAAATTTTACGATGCAAATGGTAGACAAATGAAAATTTATTATTTTTTAATATTAGACAAGTTATCAAGTTTATGCAGCTCGAGAAATTTCATTAAATTTGTTAAAAAGCATTTTTTACTTTGAACGAGTTAACGCTATGATTTTCGGATTATGTATGTTTGGAAAGACGACATTGAAACTATTTTCGCGATCAAGGTTACCTCAAAGCAGTTTAATGGTTGGAAAAAAATTAATAAAAGGCAAAATAGTATCAGAAAACCATCGTTTTTTTTATGTGGACTCACGAATGTCTTATATATCATTATACTATAGAAATAAATATATGAGATAATATTATACAAAGTAATGGTTATGAACATATGTATACATATAAAGACGTTTAGCGTTTAGTTTTAGTAAAGATTCAAGTGGTCGTCAATCCTTTAATCATATCGGCCATATTAATAGTGGGGAAACTAAAGTTAAACAATAGTGACGAAAACATAAAATAGCAGTGATCCAGTACAAGTAAAATATGAAATGGAGATCAAAAAATATATTTTTAATAATATAGTCCCTCAAATGGATATATTATAAATATCTATATTCCATAATAGGTAAAAGGTATTATTAAAACATAGTTCAGAATTCGGTAGTCGATACATTTTCGGTAAATATATAGTCGACTTTAGGTTTTATCTGCCGAAAAATTCCTAGTGATCTCGTTTTTGTATGAATCTTTTTACGGTGTCGCAATGAAGATGTGAAAAATCGACATCGATTTAATGCCAATTAAACAATGGATGACGGTAAGTCACGAAAATGAGTTTTTATATTAAGAAATGAAAATTAAAGCTTGTAAGACAGCGAGGGCATTTTTAGAGGCCTAAAGTAATACGTGAGATTATTGTGTTCTTCATAATTACTAAAATAAACATTGAAGTAATTGTTCAGGTCGATCTTGCGCTTCAGAAGTGTTAAAAAAAAAAAGATTTCATTTGCAGCTAACCCGAAAAATGTATCAAACATTGGATAGGAAAACAATAAAATTACGAAAATTTTATGCACAGGTTGTTTTATTTTTTTATATTTTTTATTTTGAGATTTTTTAGTGATTATAAAAAAGCATATAAACTACTTATCACAGACAACACTCTATTGAGATTCATTAAAATAATTCAAACGGACTGTAAAGAAAGTAATACGTTTGTTATCTTAAAAATATTTTGAAAACGAAAGTCCCAAAGTAGGTTGCCAGGATCTGTTAGGAATAAACGGCGAAACGGATTTTGCTGCACCGGCACTGAAATCCAAAGAAGATGTTGGGTTGCGGAAGAGGTTTAGGTTTCCCATTGCGGAATAGTCTGTCTTCTGTAGCAACGGAGTATGTGCCATTCCCAATGAAGCTCCAACTTTTTGACTGCAAAATAATTACAAATTAATATTGTTGGAATGTTTCAATGGCATTCATGACATTAATTTCTTTTATTCGATCTTACTTGAAGGTATAATCAACACCACCGCCGTAAGTATTAAAGTTGGGTATAGCTGGGTTACTTGGCAAGTTTCTGGTAGCAAAAGCGTTTGCGTTAAAGTCATGTTTATCCGTGTGTAACAGGTTCAGTTTACCGGCCGCTGTAAGTTGGTTTCCAAAATCCGGAATATGCTTGCCTGTTAAGCTTAGCCCGTGGCCATTTCTGCAATAAGAGTAACAAAATATTATTAAGGATCCGATCATTTATTTATAAAATTATGATAGATCACTTACACATTGTCCAATGCTAGACCACCTGATGCAGCTCCAAATGATCCGCCTGGTTTCACTCCTTGCACGCCACCAATAGCACTCAATATATTCTTATCATTACCCGCAAGTGGAAGTTTGGCCATAATATTAGCGGTTCCATCAGGATTGGTGTTAGCTACTCCATGAACTTGCCGACGATCTCTTATAAGGATGGGATGGACTGATTCAATGGGTGGCTCTAAGTCGAAATCAGTCACATATCCTATAGGTCTGCTGTATTCATATGGAAGGTACAGGCAATTAGCTCCGATAGCAAGCACCGTTATCAAGATTATTTTGAAAATCATTTTTATAACTTATGAACCTCTGTCAACGCAAATTGAAGAAGGAATGATTTTCCAGACCTATATTGCAGGTTATATACTAAAATATAATGTTGCAGTAAATCCCCTTAGAACAAGTATTCTTTATATCTAGAATCGTCATTTGAAATAAAATTAAATTGAAGTGCTTTTTTGTATTAATATGTTGTGGATGTATTGAAGGTCTTTTCGGCAGTGTGCATATTGTAGTATATTTTTTTCGTCAGTTGACTAATATTAGATTTAATATATATTTTTCTCAAAAATATTAAACAATAATTATGTCGATATGATTGAGAACCCCACCAAAAGTAAATTTATAGCATACCGTAACGTTTATACTTTTAGAGAATATAAATTTTCCACAGAAAATAAAATAGGTACTATGTGTTATTGTTATTTAAAAATTATAAATATAAAATTTAAATATAATATATAATTTACAATTGTCATTTTTAAATAACAAGATAAGATCCAGATCGTTATTTAAAATGTAACTTGATAAATTTATTTTCTAAATTTAAGCAACTAGAAATTTCTTAAAAATTTAAAGATCGATTGCCCTGAAACAGCTGTCTTGAGATTTGAGCTGAAAGAATTTTAAATACGCAAAAGATTTGACTCTGTAATAATTTTATTTACCATGTAATATATACACATATATATCTATGGTTATATATAATGTGAGTGTACCCATAAGAGTTTTTAAATATTGATATAAATATTAACATTTTACTTTCTTATAATCAACAAATTAGTTAAAAAAAAGGGACTTATATTATTGTCTTATACTATCATTAGTTAATTGAACAGACAAACTAGTTATGTCAAAAATCTATAAGAAATTGGATTCTTAAATTACACAAACATTGTGCATTTATAGTAGCACAAAAAAAGGGAATCAGTCATATATTTTATTTGCAAATAAAAAGTATAGAAGCAATTAATTATTGTCTCCATATTAAAGTTCGTTGATAGGCGGGATTCACTTTGAATCAGTAAACTAAGAGGTCAAATCGCAATTGCAAATTATCTCCACTTCGTCTTATCGGGGAAGTGTGAAGCCCCGAGAGTGTAGAACATTTATATCTGGAAGTGACCATATCATTTTTTATTCTCGAGTACAAAACTTTAAAAAATATTTTTTCGTCTTGCATTTATTCAACTTTTAATTTTTTAGTAATTTTTGTTCCTTAAAGTTAGAAATTAAATTTATTAAGTTACATTTTGACTAACAATTATAGATAGTACCTATTTTATTTTCTGTGGAAAATTTATATTCTCTAAAAGTATAAACGTTACGGTATGCTATAAATTTACTTTTGGTGGGGTTCACAATCATATCAACATAATTATTGTTTAATATTTTTGAGAAAAATATATATTAAATCTAATATTAGTCAACTGACGAAAAAAATATACTACAATATGCACACTGCCGAAAAGACCTTCAATACATCCACAACATATTAATACAAAAAAGCACTTCAATTAAATTTTATTTCAAATGACGATTCTAGATATAAAGAATACTTGTTCTAAGGGGATTTACTGCAACATTATATTTTAGTATATAACTTGCAATATAGGTCTGGAAAATCATTCCTTCTTCAATTTGCGTTGACAGAGGTTCATAAGTTATAAAAATGATTTCAAAAATAATCTTGATAACGGTGCTTGCTATCGGAGCTAATTGCCTGTACCTTCCATATGAATACAGCAGACCTATAGGATATGTGACTGATTTCGACTTAGATCAACCGATTGAATCAGTCCATCCCATCCTTATAAGAGATCGTCGGCAAGTTCATGGAGTAGCTAACACCAATCCTGATGGAACCGCTAATATTATGGCCAAACTTCCACTTGCGGGTAATGATAAGAATATATTGAGTGCTATTGGTGGCGTGCAAGGAGTGAAACCAGGCGGATCATTTGGAGCTGCATCAGGTGGTCTAGCATTGGACAATGTGTAAGTGATCTATCATAATTTTATAAATAAATGATCGGTTCCTTAATAATATTTTGTTACTCTTATTGCAGAAATGGCCACGGGCTAAGCTTAACAGGCAAGCATATTCCGGATTTTGGAAACCAACTTACAGCGGCCGGTAAACTGAACCTGTTACACACGGATAAACATGACTTTAACGCAAACGCTTTTGCTACCAGAAACTTGCCAAGTAACCCAGCTATACCCAACTTTAACACCTACGGCGGTGGTGTTGATTATACCTTCAAGTAAGATCGAATAAAAGAAATTAATGTCATGATGCCATTGAAACATTCCAATAATATTAATTTGTAATTATTTTGCAGTCAAAAAGTTGGAGCTTCCTTGGGAATGGCACATACTCCGTTGCTACAGAAGACAGACTATTCCGCAATGGGGAACCTAAACCTCTTCCGCAATCCAACTTCTTCTTTGGATTTCAGTGCCGGTGCAGCAAAATCCGTTTCTCCGTTTATTCCTAACAGATCCTGGCAACCTACTTTGGGACTTTCGTTTTCAAAATATTTTTAAGTTAACAAACGTATTACTTTCTTTACAGTCCGTTTGAATTATTTTAATGAATCTCAATAGAGTGTTGTCTGTGATAAGTAGTTTATATGCTTTTTTATAATCACTAAAAAATCTCAAAATAAAAAATATAAAAAAATAAAACAACCTGTGCATAAAATTTTCGTCATTTTATTGTTTTCCTATCCAATGTTTGATACATTTTTCGGGTTAGCTGCAAATGAAATCTTTTTTTTTTAACACTTCTGAAGCGCAACATCGACCTGAACAATTACTTCAATGTTCATTTTAGTAATTATGAAGAGAACTCATTATTCTCACGTATTACTTTTAAAGTCACATTTTTTACTTTTAATCATCTTGCAATTACTCTTTCAATTTAAATTTTATTATTTGCAATTAAAGAGTCCCTAACAGAGAAATCTTCTTCAATGTGATGACTGATGTCAAAATTATTTAGTACTTCCTGAAGGACTTTATTTTGTATACATACATTTACTTATTACTTTCCGTTGTCATTTTAAATGTAATATTATTTATGAAGTACTAAAAACAAATAAAATTGAATCTGTTTCTTATCTTTAGTTTATTTCTTCTTTGTTCGAAGCGTTATAGGTATTACATATTAAACATAAACAGGCACATGTCAATCTTATAATATATTTAGACACCTGAAGTCACAAACTTTGACAAATCTCATTTAAAAGTGAATAGCTTTCCCATATAATAAAACCAACCTATAGAACTGAAACAATATGACAAAATTGTTGAACTAATGTCTTAAGAAAACTTATTGCAAGAAGCAGGAATACTTTTAATATTTACTTCTTATTTTATTTATATTAATTCATTTTAATATACTTTTGATATACTCTTTTATAAGTCGTCGATTTGATTTTATATTAGATATTGATTAAATTGGGTTGCTTAAAAGGCCTCTAAAAATGCACTCGCTGTCTTACAAGCTTTAATTTTCATTTCTTAATATAAAAACTCATTTTCGCGACTTACCGTCATCCATTGTTTAGTTGTCATTAAATCGATGTCGATTTTTCACATCTTCATTGCGACACCGTAAAAAGGAATTTTTCGGCAGATAAAACCTAAAGACGACTATATATTTACCGAAAATGTATCGACTACCGAATTCAGAACTATGTTTTAATAATACCTTTTACCTATTATGGAATATAGATATTTATAATATATCCATTTGAGGGATTAAATTATTAAAAATATATTTTTTGATCTCCATTCCATATTTTACTTGTACTGGATCACTGCTATTTTATGTTTTCGTCACTATTGTTTAACTTTAGTTTCCCCACTATTAATATGGCCGATATGATTAAAGGATTGACGACCACTTGAATCTTTACTAAAACTAAATGCTAAACGTCTTTATATGTATACATATGTTCATAACCATTACTTTGTATTATAAGATCAACTCGGTTTTCAAATAAATAACAACGGATTACTTCGATTCAACTAGATTTAATATCCACACTTTAATGTCGACCGCTCAGTTTTACATCTCGTGATTAACTAACTACCCTCGTCCAATGTCAGAGGGACAACCGCCACTCTCGAATGACAAGTGTCACTCTGACATTTGACGTTACAAAATATATTTATAATTGATAATATATGGAATCGATTTATAAAATAAATAATCGATTCTTACAGCTCGGCCATCCTAATTAAGGTGGGTCCTCACACAAATTATCTAAACAATAACTAAATTTAGGAAAAGAAAACATTTTATAATCATATTGTTAAATTTTACCATAACCTCATTATCACACTAGCTGGTGTAATCTGCAGTCATCTGTGCCGACAAACACTGATTGCTCACTGCCTAACTAGTGCAATAACCGCAACTGTGATCATTTTTCACACAAAATAATAGCTATGTAACATACAATTATCATATTGTCACACAAGTAGGTGTGATCTGCAGTCATCTGTGCCGACAAGCACTGACTGCTCACTACCTAACTAGCGCGACAAACATCATTGTAATCATTATTTAAACATCTTTAAAATATACAACATGTCGTAATAAATTTATCACACTAGCCGGTGTGATCTGCAGTCATCTGTGCCGACAAGCACTGACTGCTCACTACCTAACTAGCGCGACAAACACCATTGTAATCATTATTTAAACATCTTCAAAATATACAACATGTCATAATAAATTTATCACACTAGACGGTGTGATCTGCAGTCATCTGTGCCGACAAGCACTGACTGCTCACTACCTAACTAGCGCGACAAACACCATTGTAATCATTATTTAAACATCTTCAAAATATACAACATGTCATAATAAATTTATCACACTAGACGGTGTGATCTGCAGTCATCTGTGCCGACAAGCACTGACTGCTCACTACCTAACTAGCGCGACAAACATCATTGTAATCATTATTTAAACATCTTCAAAATATACAACATGTCATAATAAATTTATCACACTAGACGGTGTGATCTGCAGTCATCTGTGCCGACAAGCACTGACTGCTCACTACCTAACTAGCGCGACAAACATCATTGTAATCATTATTTAAACATCTTCAAAATATACAACATGTCATAATAAATTTATCACACTAGACGGTGTGATCTGCAGTCATCTGTGCCGACAAGCACTGACTGCTCACTACCTAACTAGCGCGACAAACATCATTGTAATCATTATTTAAACATCTTTAAAATATACAACATGTCGTAATAAATTTATCACACTAGCCGGTGTGATCTGCAGTCATCTGTGCCGACAAGCACTGACTGCTCACTACCTAACTAGCGCGACAAACACCATTGTAATCATTATTTAAACATCTTCAAAATATACAACATGTCATAATAAATTTATCACACTAGCCGGTGTGATCTGCAGTCATCTGTGCCGACAAGCACTGACTGCTCACAACCTAACTAGCACGACAAACATCATTGTAATCATTATTTAAACATCTTCAAAATATACAACATGTCTATATCAGTTAATATCACTTTCCTCACCACTGTTATGAGTGTCAGTGTCGTTTTCACTCTCAATACTTCTAAAATTAAGCCAAGGGTGTATCTTATCGATTGAAACAACATTTTCATATCTTTTATTACCTTTTCTGGTTAATGGAGTGTCCCCTACCACATATCTATCTTTAGATAACACTTTGATAATTCTGTATGGTCCGTGAAATTTAGGCATAAGCTTTTTAGATTTACCTATTCTATCCTTGTCAAACGTCATTCTTTCTATTCTTACTAGATCACCCTCACTATAAATATGAGTCAGTCTCCTATGTTTATCAAAACGGTCTTTTGCAATGGCCTGCTCTTTTTCGATTTTGTCAGCTACCTCACTTCTCATGCTATTCAGTTCATCCCCGCTTACCTTTTCTAAAGTTTCATTTATCACATCACACAGTATGTTTTCACTAGAACTTGTGATTTTATACCCAAACAATAATTCCGAGGGGCTTTTACCGGTGCTTTTATTAATTGATGTATTCAATCCCAATTGTACATCGCACACATAATCGTCCCAAGCGTTGTCATTTTTGTCATGACATTTGGTACCTAGGGCATCTAAAATAGTGCGGTTGTAACGTTCTACCTGACCGTTCGCTCGCGGGGTAGCAACAGCGTTCAGAACATGTTTTATTTTAGCAGAATCGATGAAAGACTTAAATTTAGAACTCGTGAAACATGTTCCTCTATCAGTAATTAGTCGAGTGGGTACGCCAAAATAACTAAAATGTTCTTGAAATACACGGATTGCCGTGGCAGATTTAGTATTCTTAACAGGTTTTATATTAATAAATTTGGTAAATGCGTCTATAATTACTAATAGATACATGTTACCCCTTCGTGAACGTACAAATGGCCCTAAGTGATCTGCATGTAAAGTGTGAAATGGGATGTCTGGTTTAGGGATCGGGTGTAACATGCCCTCTTTGGATCCTCCAGGGCTTTTATGATAAGCGCATTCTAAGCATGCCTTAACATACTTTTTAATAAAACGTCTCATTTTAGGAAACCAAAAAGAACCCTTGATTCTGTTTAAAGTTTTGTCGAAACCAAAATGCCCAACATCATCATGGTTCATTTTTAATAATTGCCATCTAACTGATTTTGGAACTACCCAGCGCAACCCATCCTCAACTATCTTAAAAACGTGTTTACCCTTTAATTGGTAATTTTTATGTACATCGACGATATGTTTCGTTTCATTATTAGATAAAATCTCCCTAATTCTCTTAATCTCATCGTCGTCACTTTGGACGGTTGAAATCCAATCATCGGTGCTTACAGCAAGTACATCAATCACACGATCCTCACTCAATAGACTGGGTTCAGCAACTGGGGCACGGCTAAGCGCATCAACGTGTGGCATCTTTGACCCTGATCGATATTCTATTTCGCAATCGTACTCCTGAAGCTGCATCCACCAACGACCTATTCGAGGAACCAAGTCTCTTTTTGTCAGAGTCGTTCGTAATGCGTTACAATCAGTAACTATTTTGAATTTTAAGCCTAATAAATAAACGCGGAATCTATTCAAAGATGCGACCACAGCTAGGGTTTCTAAATCAAAAGAATGTAACCTTTGTTCGTCAGCAGTGGTTTTACGGCTATAATACGCCACAGGTCTCATAAATCCGCAATCACTACGTTGCATAAGAATACCTGCTATACCCCACTTTGATGCATCTGTATGTAATTCGGTCTCTAAATTAGCATCATATAGAGCAAGTATGGGCCTCTCTGTTAATTTTCTTTTTAAAGTCTCAAATGCCACGTCGTGCTCATTTGTCCATTTCCATGTGAATTGCTTTTTTAAAAGGTCTGTTAACGGTCGAGCTATCAGAGAAAATCCCTTCACGAAACGTCTAAAGTAACTAGCCAGCCCGATAAAACGCCTAACGTCATGAATATTCTTCGGAACCGGAAAATTCGATACTGCAGTTATTTTTCTATAACCAGGTCTTATACCAGCTCCACTAACTTCAAATCCCAAAAAGTCAATTTCCTTATAAAAGAAAAAGCACTTGCCCAATTTTAGTGTCAAGTTAGCATCTCGAAAAACCTTCAAAACCTCCTCTAACCTTATTAAACCCTCATTAAATGATTGTGCCGGTATTAATATGTCATCCATATAGACCAATACGTAGTCAAGTCTAGACAATATCTTGTTCATGGTCCTCTGAAAAACTGATGGTGCGTTTGCAAGACCAAAAGGCATTCTTTTAAATTGATATTGGCCATCAGGGGTTACGAAAGCCGTCTTGTCTTGTGATTTTACTGATAATGGTATTTGATAATAGCCTGATGCTAGATCTAGAGTAATAAATAGGGAATGACCAGCCAAGCGATCTAGTTGGTCATCGATCAATGGTAAAGGAAAATGTTCTTTTTTTGTTCTGTTATTTAAAGCACGATAATCTATGCAAAGCCGTTTGTCGCCTGTCTTCTTCTTAACAAGTAAGACTGGACTGGCATACGCTGAATTAGATTCACAAATAATATCCGCATCAAGCATTTCCTTAACCATTGACTTAACCAGTTCTCTTTCCGGATAGGACAATCGGTACGGTCTATAGACTACAGGCGTTGAGTCGATAAGTTCGATTTCCATAGTTTCCACATTGGTATATCCTAAGTCCATCATATTATGTGAAAAACATTCCCCGTAATCCTGAAGAAGGTCTTTCAATTGTTTGACCTCATTTAAGGACAAATGTTGACTATAATTTAAGGCTTCCTTCATACTGGAATCATTGAAATTTAGTAATTTGATTTCCAAGGTATCATCAGTGCATGTGGCGC
The DNA here is from genome assembly GCF_018135715.1 of Danaus plexippus. Taxonomy (NCBI): domain Eukaryota; kingdom Metazoa; phylum Arthropoda; class Insecta; order Lepidoptera; family Nymphalidae; genus Danaus; species Danaus plexippus. The sequence goes on from NW_026869855.1 coordinate 3,329,151, forward strand.
GCGTAATTAATGATCCTTGTTCTAATTTTAAAGTTTTATTTGAAATGCTTTGTATTAATAAAACTCCTGTACCATTAACTAAGTTATATTCACCTGGCATTAAATAATATTCGTCACCCATAATACCACGTAAGGACCCATTAACGTATATGTTACCCGAATATTTCTCAGTTCCACTACTAACTCCGATTTTAGATACATCATGTGGTAATAGGGAAACGTTATTGGTTAGAAAAAGTTGTAATTTCAAAGGTAACGAGCGGCCAAAGACTAACGATTGACTAGTTTTCGTAATTACTATACCAGGTCTTTCTGTAAAACTATGTCCCACCAGTACATCATATTTAATAACACTATCATTAACAACGTAAGCATCAACAAATTCAACTATACCCTGAATTTCCACTTTTACATTAGTTTTTCCTAAGGGTAGGACAATATTATTGCCTATACCACGCATTGTAGGTAATTGCCCCGTGGACCATTGAATACCTAACTTTTCAGCTTGACTTTGTCGTAATAAAGTACACTGGCTACCTAAATCTACGTACCCTTTCAGAGGCTGATCATTTAATTTTAAATTGATCAGGTATTTATTATTGCCATTATTACAAATCGAATCCAAAGCCATAACCGTCTTTTCGTTCTCTATTCTTGGTTTAGAACTACTATTATTTAACAATTTAAAACAATCTGTACTCAAGTGGCCTATTTTGTTACATATATTACATTTCAAAATTTTCTTCGTGCATCTATAGCTGTAGTGTCCGGTCTCGTTACAATTGAAACAAACAATAGGCTTCGAACCCTCACTAACCTTAACTAACCTTGTATTTATAGTTTGATTATTCTGACTACCTACGTTTGAATTTAATTTTTTATCAAAAGTTTTTACCCTATTATCGATGTCTCGTGGCTGTTGTTTAATGGATTGAAAATATTTTAATATTTGTTCTGGTTCTTCACACTTTGTTGCTTTAGCTCCTAATCTCAAACTGCGATCCTCAATACCATATATAAGACAGTCTACCGCACGTTTGCCGTAGATATCACACCGATTTAATAAATTAATTTTCTCGTAGTAATATAACTCCAACGAATCGTGATATTTAACTCTTTTGGCTAACATTTCTGTTAAAAGTTCCGCATAATCATCACTAGGTGGGAAAGAATCATTTAATTTATTTTTCCATTCGAGCCATGAAAACGACATTGACGGCAGAGTTTGATACCATGTTCGAGCAACCCCGCTTAATTTAGGTAATGCGTAATGAATTATTTGATCTTCTTCCCATTTATATAATTTTGCACATTCCTCAACTTTAGTAAGCCACATGCCAATGGTTTGCCCTTTAATCATGGGATCAAACTCTGGTATAACATTTCCTAACATGGGAACTTGTTCCCTTCTGGTCGGTTACAAGCTATTGATTTTAGCAAATCCATCAGTACTGACTGCGGGTCAACATTATTACAATTGGAACGACTCACATGGGTACTATCAAGTGTCCTAGAACTGTGAAATTTATCCACACCACTTCTTGATCTCGAATGACGCCTTGATCGAGAACGAGAACTTGCAAGAAGATCAGTTGGTCTTCGATATCTTGGTTCACTCCGCTGCTGTATCTCCACACTCTCGTAACTACGAGAACGGTCAGCTGTCCTTTTTCTTTTTCTACTCTCACGCATAATCAGGTCCCGATCGCGACGACTGCGACGTTTCTGTCTGGACTTCACCTTACGATTCTTGCAATTTCTACTCACACTACGACTCTCATTACGAGATTTATGACGATGATGACGTTTCCTGCGTTCAGCAGGCGTATGTTCACTTTCACTGTCCATGATTCACAACCTCACAAAACAAAAAGTTTTTGTTGAATAGGATGTACTTAGAGCGGAAATAACTTATGGGCCTTATGTATCCCACTTCTGAGCTATAAGATCAACTCGGTTTTCAAATAAATAACAACGGATTACTTCGATTCAACTAGATTTAATATCCACACTTTAATGTCGACCGCTCAGTTTTACATATCGTGATTAACTAACTACCCTCGTCCAATGTCAGAGGGACAACCGCCACTCTCGAATGACAAGTGTCACTCTGACATTTGACGTTACAAAATATATTTATAATTGATAATATATGGAATCGATTTATAAAATAAATAATCGATTCTTACAGTATAATATTATCTCATATATTTATTTCTATAGTATAATGATATATAAGACATTCGTGAGTCCACATAAAAAAAACGATGGTTTTCTGATACTATTTTGCCTTTTATTAATTTTTTTCCAACCTTTAAACTGCTTTGAGGTAACCTTGATCGCGAAAATAGTTTCAATGTCGTCTTTCCAAACATACATAATCCGAAAATCATAGCGTTAACTCGTTCAAAGGAAAAAATGCTTTTTAACAAATTTCATGAAATTTCTCGAGCTGCATAAACTTGATAACTTGTCTAATATTAAAAAATAATAAATTTTTATTTGTCTACCATTTGCATCGTAAAAATTTTAATTTATTTGCAGTTTCTCTCAAATAAATTTACTGCTAGTGCCTATAAAAAATATTATTAATACTCTCAGAACTTGTTTTGCTTTTATTATCAAAAAAGGGGTTTTAATACGGGCCAGCGTGGTTTCCAAAGTGCCCAATATTTTTAAACTGCAATTTTTTTTCTTGTAATTTTGCTATACTTCAGTCCGGTAACATATCCTAAAAACTTCTGTGACAAAGCTATCTACTAAATTAACTAAAAGTTTATAAACGGATCTAGTATATAAGTTAAGAGTTTATGAGGGAATGTAGTATATATTGGAAACTTGTTTATAAGGAAATTTAGCATATAAGGGCGTTTGATATATTCGGGAGTCTGATATATAAGGGAATCTAGGACATAAGGGAAAATAGTATATAAGACAATCTAGTATCAGATGGAATCTAGTATATAAGTGAATCTTGTATATAGGCGATTTGAGTATATAGGTGAATCGCGTAATTGTTAAGATAAACTTCTAGAAATAATTCAATTTTAAACAACTCGTGGTTTTAGTAAAAATAAAAAAAATAAATATAAAAGTAAGACGGAGAGCCAAATAAAATACGGGTTTTGTTTTTTTATTTAAGCTACTTAGTGGATTGCAATTATTAATAAATGTTCCTCAAAACAAGTTTGGAATAACCAAACACGAAGACCAGCCAACAGGAAGCGTAATGTTATAACGTTAGCAAGTAACTACAGTTCCTTAAAGATATACAACGATGTGAAGATTTTTCGAGGTCAGTCACATAATACACATAAGATTTATCTATATTTTCGTCTCTCCCTATAACTCAAGCGATGTTTATAGACTGATAGTATACATCCATTCATATTGATTAAAGGACTCCATTCTCTAATTCAATAATTTTCATAGACGGTAAAGTTGAGGATATATAGAACCTTAGTAGTAGAAGTTGCAGTCTTTATAGTCATGTTCATATTGAGATTTGTTATATCGATAACCTTTAGCAAATATCGGTATAAAAAGAGCTAAAAATATTCAAGATAGTTTGGTTTAAAGAATGGTAATTTTCTATATTTAAAAAAGTTAACGTTTATTTCATATTATACACGCTACAGAATATTGAATATGATCAGAGAAGATGAGACCAATAGAAGACACAGGATCAATTTAAAAGCTACAAACGCCAGTCAAATAATCCTATTACATCTCTGTTTACAATTCATTTCATTATGGCTATCCACCCATACAAAAAATTCTGATGAAAATTAAATAAACGAGACACACTAATAGAAACACTAAAGCAGGAAACCATACACGTAATGAAGTGAAAAATAATTTATATATTATTAATATTTAATGAAATAAATGGTTATTAATTCATTCCAATGCAATAAGCGAACTCAGTTATTGTAAAACCAAACAAAAAATAATATATAATATTCAAAAATCACTTCCATATTGCAACGTCTGAAGTAGTCAAGTGTTCTTCATCCTTAGGTGTAATGACCTTTCGGTAATTTTAGGAAAAAGTAATCATTTTCGATAAGATTCTCTACCGTCTAGCTTTTTTTAAATATTTAACTGTTAAATTTTATAGTTATTGATACGTCATATCTGTATAAAATATAGATGTTTATGTTAATCTTATAGTTATCTGATAAAAAATTATCCACTCAATAGGAACAAAAAAAAAGTTTTATACCAATATTATTTCACAGATTTCACAAAGAGCTTGATCTTAATATAAATTATTTTCAACTTTAACGGTAGGTTCACTTTCTGTTGAACTTTTTTTTCTAAGCAATTAAAATGTAAATTGTTAAAGCTGTTACAAACAGATATACATAATTGCGTGCAGCACTATAAAATTACTTGTAAAATTTACTATGTATAAAAATTTGCACTTTTCAATTATAAAAGTATTTATGAACGAATGTCATAGTTCACGGAGCGTTATCTTTACCAGGGTTTACTGCTGATAATTATTTTGTGCATATGAGTAATATCTTAAGATAGGAGCGTTAAAATAATGTAAATAGTAAATATTAAAAGAACTCCTTTTCTTTTAAAGAACTCTAAATTCAACTGGCATACAAAATAAAAAGACAGTTTGTCTTCCACAATTGGTGTTTGGCAATAACTTTTTCATTCACAAGGACTAGTAAAAAATAATAAAAAGACTAGTAAAATACCAATAAGAACTTTTTTGTCACTATCATTAACGCTTGCTTTTAATTTCGTTACATAGCATCATCTAAAAAAAAAATTATGACTAAACAAAAAAAAAATTGAAATCCGACCTGTAATTTGTTTAATTATACTAAAATAATTCTTATTACTTATTGTGTTCATACTAAATGCAAGCACAAATATTATAGAAAGATATAATACGAAGGAAAATTTTACCGCAAACCAAATAATTTTAAATAACATTATTATTATTTAAAACCACATACCATAATTTATTTATAAACCTATTATAAGAATTACCTTTCATTTATGCGAAATTTATATAAAACAATGAAACCACTTTATTATTCTAAACACATAAAGACCATTAGTAATTTTTGTGTCAGCAAAACATGTGACACCAGTCTAAGAAATGATAAATTGATAGTGTGTAAAACTGCATTCAAACATGAGTATTGAAACAGATTAAGTCTGAAATGTTATTTTATTGTATAAAATCTTAAATAGAAAATTAAGTTCGAAATATAAGATTTGTTATTATTGTTCTAGTTCTTTTTTTGCTGTTTGCTAATATGATACAATGTATGAATAAACTAAGAAGACAATCTATGACTTCTGACATCAACCCAATACTGCTTCTGCTTAGTGTCGTTTAATCTTAATGTATATACTCTTCCGTTACTGAGTGACCGAAATATATGACTGACAGACAACGTATAGCCAAAACTACTGGTCGTAGAGAGCTGACGCTTTGCGTATGTCCTTTGTGACGGAGTAGGCTACCACTAAAACAGGATTTTTGGAATGTTTCCACTTTTATCACTGTGAAATACACAAACATAACAAAAGTACATTTGTAACTTAGACAGAACGTCAAGCTTGTGATCAGATTTTGACCAAATTTTTATATTACACTGACACTTTAGATTAGTTTGTAACATTATTAGTATTTTGTCAAGTGTCAGATCCATTAGGACTGATGGAACGTAGATGTTGACAATATTTGTAGTGAGGTATACAACAATTACTTGCAAGTTCTCGAGGAAAACGTTCTATCATTAGGTGGCCGTTCAGTTAAGGAATATGGGCTACCACAACCAACAAGGCTAATCGATTTAGAGAACATTATATTATTAAACGAGGCTAATTACAATTCAGATTTACTAGAGAGATTCGTTAATGACCGTAAAGGCAATTTAACTATAGAACAAACACTAGAAAATACAATTATAAATAGTGTTAACACAAATTATACAGAACAACTTATCGTTCTAGATGCCCCAGGTGGTCAGTACCACCAATATTATATACCAAACAAAATTAGTTAAGTAGGTGTTTCAAGTGAAAGATCTACTTGACTTATTTAATTTAAGCTAACATATGACTCTCGTAGAAACGCCTTAATGCAGTATTTTAAAACAAAGTCACCTCGCTGAAATATTAAAAAAAATAACAAAATTAATATCTTCGATGAAATCACCGTGGCACAAAAAAGAGGAATTGAGGCTTTGAATAGGTCATTACAAGATGTTCGTGGTAGTAAAAAATTTATGGGTGAATTTTAGACAAACTTGACAGGTGATACCTAGGGGAACTCGAGCTGATGAAGTACAAGCATGGCTTAAAATATAAATTTTGTTGTCCTCCGTAAAAACTATTAAGTTGACAAAATATATGATTTAGGAATTGATTCTAATGCTGGCATATTTTCAACCAATCTACTATTTATATGAAATTATGAACATCCTACCAGGGATAGTGTATTTAACATCACTTGAGATATGTGTATATGGGGAATATTGTCGAAGAGCTAATACAACTCATTTATCCAGGTCTTTCGGGCATAAAAGATAAGCCTATGGAATAATTTTGCCTTGAATTGCCTCTAAATGCTTGCTTTGCGATGATGATAAATAGATTACAAAGGCAAATTTTCAAACTCACAGTTGTTTATTTAAGAGAAGATAGTTTTTTTTTAATGAAGAACAGCATATTGCTTCATACTGGCCAATAATGAAAAAACTAAAAATATTGTTTACCAAGGGGTCCTGTAAGACCTTTTCATGTATCTATCGGTCTGGATGTATATTGACCGGACATAGGCCTCTCCAAAGACATCTCCACGATGGCCAGTCCTGGGTTAAACGATACCAGCAGGTTCCAGATCGTCCGACCGACCCGTAGTGTCCTTTTCGTCCTGTATAAATTCTCATTATTATTTTCTTCCCTTTTTAAACCAAGATTTTGTACTTTTCTGCTTTTCTAAAATCTCTAAGGGCACTAATATTACAACGATAGACTGTTTGATTTTTTTAATGTTTGTTTACACATGTAATTGATATAACATGGAAAAGACGATAACTATGTAAAAAACTCAAATTATGCCGGAAGTATTTATTCCACGCGGACGAAGTCGGAGGCAAATCCTAGTTTAAAAATAAAAATGAATGTTTTTAATTGCTTAAAAAATCTTTTAAAAACCTTTATTTTTTGTTCCTAGTCTTACATTTGTGCTTAAACTCTGTGTAATTCATGTATTAGGACAAATATTTGTAAGCAAAACTTAAATATTAAAATAATTATGTCCTTTTTAACAATTACATCATTAAAATCCCTGAAAATTATCTAATATCTATTTGAATATATACAAAATTTCTTTATTTTCAAAAAAAAAATAAAACAAAAGCTTTGATTCTCGGCCCAAAATTAATATTACCTTACAAAGGTTGAAAGTAATTTCGTTAAACGAAACTATATTTTTTTTTATATTCAATACTTAAAAGTATTTAATTTGGTATCTCTCAATTGAGATAATAATAAGATAGTAGATTCTTATTATAGTAGGCAGGATCGTCTGAATTTCGATAAATCGATTTCTCATCTCGCCCTTATTATTTTCCCATCTATTTTTCCTGTTTTTAATAAATAACAGGGAAATTAACGGAATGATACACTTTTAATAACATGGCTCTTTATTAATAATTAATCAATTCTCTTTTATTTTTAGCAATTTAGTGGATCTAAAAATAGAATGGGATAAAATCAAAATGTTATATTACCAACTAAATGATATAAGAATTAATAAACATCAGCAACAACAATAATCGGAGAATATTGCCTTAAGCACAGTTTTATAACACATCATAGATTAAAGAAATTTAATCCAGAAACTTCTATCGTTTTAAAAATACTGACACAATTACAAAACAACTATAAAATCTTAAATATGAGCTTGCTAGTGAATCTTAGTAATTTTTAAACAAGGCAACTAATTATTATCAAAACATTTTTTGTATACTACATGTTATAAATAATTTTAATTTAAATAGTGGTATAAAAAACACGAGGTTAATAATATTTAATTTTAATAATATTTAATTTTAAACAGTTAATAATATTTTTCTCGTATTTACTTCGAATGATTTTATTATTTATGATATATGGATGACCTTACCACATTTGACGCCTTGGGTATAAATAAATATTTTACAATGTTCTAACAATAAATCCATTTTTGGTAAAAAAATTAAGGCAGTAGTAAGTAGTAATTTAATCTTTAATCACATTGTGATGTGTATACTATTTATGAATACATATTTTTAAAGACTACTATAGATTTTTTTGTGAATTAATCTATTGTAGTTCTATTTTTATAACAGACATAGTTGTTTTAATAAAGTAATAAAGTAAGCTTTGATTAAATTTTTTAGTTCATCATAAAATTTTAATAATGACTATAAGTTCCAATATCTAGTCCACCAGAAGAGGAATTGTCAAGAAATTAAATAGAAAATTCTCATAACTCGCTTCCTCTTATGAGATCCCTAGTTAAGAAATTATTAACTTAGTATTTATTTACATGAATCCATAATCCTCTGTGCAGATATTGCTTCTTATAAATAGAAATTTTAAACAAGCATTTAGTCATATTTCTGTTGACTCTTTAAATGCTGTATGTAGGTTGAGGGAATAATTAATAATTCTCGATGTTACTGTAGCGGTAAGAGAGACGCACGTACAGCTTAGCCCTAACATCCGTCGACATGATATCGGTAGCAACCTATTTAACGTTGAATATTGCTATGTTAAAGTGTTTAAACTTTACATCGCAACATTCAACGCTCAACTAGGATACAGAAAAAGCTCACGTCATATCAATTCAAGGATCTAGTCTGAAAGTAAAGGGTCATAACGAATACGAACTGTCTATCATTGAACGAAGTAAAGAAAAATAGTTTGTTGAGGGAGGCAATAGGTCAAATATGAGAATAGAAGTGACGATGATTATAATATGAAAATATATTTATTTCTCCAATAAAATTTGAACTTAAAATTTTTAATTTCATAAAAATAAAAAGCTTTTTTGCATCTGCCTATACACAAGTAAAGTTTTACAATTTAAAAATGTCCAATAGGTAGATAAAGTTATGTGGGAAGTCCAAATGTTTTCAACGATATTATTACATATTTTGTATGAAGGTTTTTATACTAATTCTAAGTATTTGCATAACTTAGTGTATAAAAATATTTTTCCCCTTTATTTTATATGGTTATCAGCACGCTTCTAAGTTATCCTAGGGTTATTTGGCGGATAGCCGAATGCATGCAGCAAACTAATCCATGGTAGATCATGCCAAATGTGCTTCAGATATAAACAAGAGCTTTATAGTAAAGCTATTATTCTTCTTCTATTACCAACCATAAAGTATTGAATATTTAGAATCATTTCTGTGTAAACAGAAAAATGAGCTATTAATAAGATTTTGCTTGTACACATTTAAATGAAATTTTTTTTTTTGGATACTTCTCGTTTTTTTATTAATTTATATCCACATGATCCTAACGTTACGATTCTTTTACACCAACAGTTTTAGATGTTTTCATATTTTCTGCCCGTGATCATGGTTGCTGTAAAAGAACCGAAACGTCAGGGTTGTTTAGTTATAAAATGGGTAAAAGAAAAGAATGCGTCTTATCTAACAAAATTAGTTTCATTTAACTTGTAACACAAACACTCAGTCATTGATATAATCAAAATTCCTTACAAATATTATGTTGCAGATTCTGACAAAAAGATATCTGAAGGAATGATTTGTAATAAACCGACATCAACTGAACATATTTTTAGATAATGCAAAATAAATTATCTCTTACCTGTGATTGTGACTGACTTCACTATTAGACTAAGTAAAAGAGTCTCATTTAATTTGATCTTTTTATTTATAGGTTTTCATGTATACCTTACAATTACATTCAAAGAGCGTCCACAACATTATTAAGACGCAAACCATTTGACATAATGTTATAAACATTATAAATAGTGTGAGAATTTAAAAAAAAGGGTCTACAATATAAATTTGCTCGTGTGATATAGCCTTTAAATTTAGATATATTTTGATAAATCGAGTGACTTTAAATAAAGAACTTACAGTAATGAGTATCTCGGTCTATAGTTTATATCAGCTTTCCGTTACCTTGAAGGCATCAATTTTTTAACCATTGGATAGTGGTGAATACTGGTATCTACAAAATAATTTTTTTCCGTTTCTATGTAGGAAGATTTGGCGGTTAGGAGCTAGGGGGTGACCGTAGTCAATGGAATGGAGAATTTTGGTCTAAGTAAGAAGTAGAAACTAGCCTTGTGAGTTGTAGAATTTTTGTTTTTAAATTTGTCTCGGCACTCTTTATAATTGTCACATGAGGGAACATATTAGTGATTAGGACAACCATAGGTTGAAAGAAAAGTTTGTAGTGAATGTGATCCCAGTTTGACTTTTTTTTTTGACATAGATGAAGTTGAGACACGTCTGGTTATCTATGATTTCATCCCCATCACTATTTCTTAACAGGTGAAATGAGAGTATAGCACTAACTAATCTACTAAATGAAAAAATAAAAAAATAAAGGTCCACTTCTATAATGAAAAAAAGAAAAATATTTTGTTATTTTTTTTATTTAAATTGTTTTGCTCGTAGCAATTTCTCAATTTCATATGTTTAAATAGTAAATATAAACAGAAAAAATAGGGCATTTTGAATTTGATACAGAATTAGACATGAGAAGCAACTATATATGTGTGTGTATTTTTATACTTGAAGGCAATCTCAAAATTGAGTGTGATTCAATATCATGAAGCGCTGATTTCAAATCTCCGTTATCGGCATGATGAGAAACTCTCTTGAATCGACGGAAATGGAGCGGAATGAACTTTATAAGAGACAGTTTGTATTTCGATTTTCTTAGTTTGCACCTATACATAATGTTTATCTCATTGAATCTTCTTTTATTATATATGCTTTTAGGGTATTTAGCACCGTTTCGTAATATTGGTTTCAAAATTGTCTACGAGAATAAAATGTAAATAACTCACATCAAAAGTTAAATTTGAAATAATTGAACTTAATTTTTAAGCTTTTTTTTTATTACTTATCGGTAAGACGAATGTCTAATAATTAAAAGAAGCTTTTGAAAAAAACAAGACTGAAAGAAAATTTTCATCCGGGGTTAAAATTCTTAATTCTGAAATCACTTAATTTTAAGCTCACAGTTTTAATTTAATTCTGTAACTTGACAGGTGTCACCAAATCCCGAGAGCAACTTTCTATAAATCGGAATTATTCATTCGGATTATTTTCTGACTATTCTGGACATCAAATATTATTCCTTTGTCAAATTTTATGAAGCAATAGCAATTATTTTTATTCACATTTCAATACGAACATAATTACCTTCAATATATATTTTTTATTTAAAAAAAAAAATTAATTAAAGTTAACCCGTACAGTGATTTTTTTTATTATAGTGGTCCCATAGTAATTAATTTTAAAATGGTTAGTAAGCAGTCTAAGTAATTAAATTTAATGTGAAAAAATAAATAGTTTAATTGAAACTAAACAGCATAATCGAAGGAAATAAACTTATAATAAATATTTAGTTCAACAGACTGAAGATAACATCATATTGTAATTTTGGCCTTAATATGCCGGCCTCAGAATTGGCCAAAACAAGCTGACTCGCCTTATAGAGTACAAGTGTCCATAATTTTAAAAGATATATGCAAGAAACAGATTTTAGAAATGAGTTATATTTTAATAAAAAAATATAATATTAAATATAGGTAACCTCTAAAAAAAACACCCCAAATCTTGCTAGTGCGTTGTAAAATTATTGCACTGTCTTAAAATGGAAACCGTCCATGTAAAGTGAATATAATTTTTTTCTTAAAATACTATTATAACATTATATCAGTCTCTTCAAAATTATTCGACATTATATCTTACAGTAATTTAAGAATTTCAAGGAAATTGTCTTACGAATTTCACTCACATAAAACTTTATTTTCCAAAATGTAATTTTTAGGAATTTCTTAAAAAATTGCTAAAAAATTAAAAGTGCTCTATTTTCAATCTGATAAATTTATTCTGAAACTAAAATTAATTAAAACCTTATTTTACATGAATAACACTAACTAAGCCGTACACAATATACATAAACACTATTAATGATAAAATCCGTTGTAGAAAAGGATAACCTGAATTAACAACACTTTCTTATAATAATGATATTTTAGAATTTCGCGAGTATTCATTTAAATCAAATTAAAATATTTGGATATACTACGCCTTTTTATTCTTTTAAAAACTAGACACTCCCGACGTTACGGGTTCTTTACAGCAACCATCGTTATGGGGAGAGGAGATGAGATATTAGATGCGTCTTATGGTATCAGTTGTTAAATGGCAAATATCTGGAATTCTCCAATAATCCTTTTCTTGTTTATGTTAACGCCTTTTCAATCGGAATCAACAAAACATTGGTTATATATTGTTCTTCTATATGTTACCCAGGTTTTTTTTCGTACAATAGATTAAAGAACATCTTTATAACCAATAGTGCTCGTTGCGTCCTAGTAATTGTTTGATTGATAACTCTATCAATTGTGTTTGTGTCTCTTTTAAATAAAAATAAAGATTTTTATCTCAGGAGTAATGAACAGATTCTGTTTATATCTAGTTAAGTTATTTAAAATGAAGTAGTATACAGAAAGGAAGTGGTTTATTTGTTATTATAAAATAATATTTAGTTATTTTCATAAAAAAAATTTTTAAAGAACAACACCAGAAACGTTAGCTATACTTTTTCCATATCGTTTTAAATAAAAACAAGTTTTTATGACCTAAATGGCTTTAATGAAACAATGCTAGTGAAATTTTATAAAAAAAGGAAAAATATATAGTACCTACGTAAGGGACAAAAAGGCATGTCGGTTTTATATTATTTTGCAAGGGAAAGCGAGTGCTTTTTTGATTAGCATGAACACAATGATGTACAACGTAGGCTATTTTGCGTTGATAGTGCTGAATTTTGCTAACATAATTCTGTTTTAATTTCATATTTCCTAAAACAAATACTAAGAATTTAAGTATCATTAATCGTTCGAATACATGATTATTTGATAATTGTTTTGTTTTTACTATTTTACGAAGTCAGATATTCAATTTAGATTTTTCTGTCCTCTTAATACCTAAAACACTAATATATTAAAAACTAACATTACCTATAATCAGCGCATTATTTTTAAATATTTAATTCTTAATCTTTACGGTGTATCTAATGATAAGGTGATTTTTAAAACAGATAACAGGAGCACCATCATTAGATGAGTGTAAAACGATCAAAATGAGTATACTCAAGATAAGAAGCATCACTTGAGTACGGTTGACGTTGCATTCTATAAGCAGGAAGAGAATTTTAAGTAATACTTGATTGTTGATAATGTAGGATATTTTAAAATTTTATTTTAACGAAATTTATTGTGAGTTAAATTTAAGAGAATGAGTAAAATCCTAAGAAGAAATTATCGGACTTGCTTACACTACTTCAACTCAAAAACGGATTTGGAAGAAAATTTTGAGGTGTATAGGACTTGGATACTGACGAGAGATACTTTTTATGACATTAAATATAATGTATAATAATACATTCTATTTTAAAACAATGAAAATATACATGTTAATAAATTGTATCCTACTTCCTAATTATATTATAAATGTAAAAAAATGTTATGGATGTATGTTTTAAAGTTCTATGCACAATGTAGTTATAAAAATACATTCTTAAAGAACGACATAAAAACCGTGAACAAAAATAATGATACAAATTATTATAATTTTTTCATTTAAGCGTTAAAGAAGAAAGTTGTTTAAAGGATTCACCCTTAGTTATAATATCTTAAATATTAAACGTTGAAAATGTTTAAGATTAAATATTAACTGGGGCGATGTTAATCTCGCAATTTCTTAAGATAATAGACGTCGTCTCTCTTGACGGGTTTGAATGAAAGTAGATAAATTGCTTTCTCATCTGACACTATCTGTTTTTATTTTCCCGTCTTCGGTAAAGAGTGTAAAAGAAATTTTATCATGGTTTTTTTTCCTAACATATTCAAATAAATTTATTATAACATTACTTATTTATTTAAATATTTTTTTCTTTCCACTTCTAATGAAGCTTAATACATATGAAGTTATGTTTAAAGAATAAAATTTGAACTTATTTGATAAAAACCGAAAAAAAAATAAATTAAGAGAATGAGGTGTACATAAAAATTTAATACTAGTACATTTGTTTGTTTCATTTTTCTAAATGATAATTGAAATTGTTTTGTATATAAACTAATAACATAAGTGAAGGTAATGGTGAACTATTATAAAAAAGATCAATAACATATGTTTCCTTAATGTATGCAAGTTAACTTTAATTACTATATACTCTCTGTAGCATATTTGGCATGACCTTAAATGGATCGGTTTTGCAGCATGTGTTCGGCGATGGGCCAAATGGACATTAATGTAAAGTTATTATATATGCAAAAACACTTTGATATACTATTGATATTTTTACTTATTGAGCCTGAATTTAATCTTTTGATTAAATCTGCCTCACATAATATGAGAAACGACATAAAAATAAAAATTAAAATAGTTACATAAAATACATAATAGAGCATTATTCGAACCGAATCTAATAATCTAGTTTTATGCTGAGACGTAGCTCATGAATATTCCTTCGAAGATGTTAACAGTTTACGCCCTCTTGTTAAGGAGACGACGTTTTTGCCTCTAATTTTTGTAAAACATTTTAGAAAAATGTATAATGCTTAAAATGTAAACGAGTTTGATGTAGGAAACAAAAAATTCAATGTATTTATGTTTATCATTCAGTTAGTTTAAATACAAAACAGAAAAATATTGTTCATATACATGAAGAAGATGTGAAATGATGAGTAAGTATTGTAAAAATTAAGCATTTAATGCAAATAGCGTGTCTGAAGTTGAGCCGATGAAGTAATTCATCTCCTGAATGAGATTTTCATTACGTTTTTTTCCATGCAATTAGCTGTGTAAGATAAATTATACCATATCATTATTCTTTTTAAACCGATGTTCTATAAAAAATATCGCCTGCTCAATACTTATAAATGTTTATATATTCTATATACGTTATTATTACAAAGGGCGTAGTCTTAAAACATGGCGCAATATTGTAGCTAACATTTTATCCTGCAAAACCTCTCCCTTAATAAAAGTGTACTCAATTTTAAAGCCGGCCGACTGCGCAAAAAATTGTCTCGTCGTGGCTTATAAAAATGTACGAGCAGAAAGTGTTTCGGTGGTCACGTATGAGTGCAGTTTAACGTGAATTTCATTTAAAAGGGAACCCCTTTTTCGTAACATTTATTTTGATAATTATCCGACAAAATAATGAGTGTTTCGAGTTTTTGTCACTTTAAGCAAATTAAATAGAGTAATGTCTAAACTTAACAAATTTAAAACTTGTACTAAAGCTTATACTATCGTTAGAACAAAGATTTTTTTTTTATAATTTTTTGTAATATGTATTAGTTTTGTAATTTTCACTTAAATTAAGAAAACGATGGCGGTAGATGCTAAAATAGGACCAACTGACAGACATTCCCATCTCTTCTGCCCGTGATCACGATTGCTGAAAAGTAACCGAGACGTCGGGAGTATGTAGTTTATACAAAAAAAAAAAAATCACGCTTAGTTTATCCAAAAGATATTAGTTTCATTTAAATGAATAAAACTCGGGAAAATCTTAGATCTCATTATGAATAAAACTTGTTAAAGTCTTAGATCTCATTAACTGTTACTGTCGTTCAAAAATTACTAGTATTTTAGTTAATAAATTTTTAAAATAAAAAGTCGATTATAGTCGTAAATCTTTGTATAAAAAAAAATCTGTGAATTCTAGAACTACATACTATTTATTCTACAAAGGGTTTTATCCAATCTTTTCACAAAACTGATAGAACGTGTTCACAACCTTTGTCACAAAAACCTTTCTCATTGAACAGAGGTCGATCTTTTTACGTATGAGGGTAAAAGTTTCACGCGCTATAAAACCTAAAGACACGTTCGTCAGTAAATACCTTCATATCCGTTATGCTTACATGAACATAAACCATGTTTGTCATTTATAATAGAAATACTGTAAATTATAAAACAAAGTGTACGTTTCTGGAAATATCTATGGGAATATCTTTATAATTCTAATAAACTTTTTGCAAATCACATTTATAGTTAATGAATACCAAAAAAATGTGTTTTTAAAATTATTATTGCTATTGTAATTTTTAATCTTTTTTTTAACACATAGTAAAATTGCAAAAAAAAAGGTTTTTAACAATTAAATGTTATGAAATATAAGTTTATATACGTTTATATACGTTTTTCATAGCTTTATATTTATATGAATCGTAACTTTATTTAAACAAATTTGTGTATTAAATATTATTATTAATACTTGAAGATATATCAATAATGTATGTACATATACTGTATACCTCAAATTACCTATCCTGTGAATGCCCAACATTAACAAAAAGAAATATTCCTTAATAAAAAATAGATAATGAATAACTTCGCTCAGAAATTGTAATATATTGTCAGGTTATTTATGTGATTGATTTATACATCGCTCTACTTTTATGTTATTAATGAAATATCATAAACTCTTTGAAGATGTTCTTGTATTATTTATTAATATTGACACTCATTGGCGCACTCTTAAAATCTCTTTTCTTGAATAATAAAAACATTACATATGTGGAAAATATTTTTGGTAAATATGTTTCTCAGTTTCGTGCAGGTGCATACTTTCAATGTTACGGAAAATATTTTAGATAATTAATATAACTAGAGCTTCCTACGAACTTATTTATCATCTTAGCATTTCAGTCTTAATGGCGTGATTGTTCTAATCAGCGCCATATTATATATCCCATTTATAATTATAAAGATATATTTAAACGAGATATTTCAGGAAGGTAATGTAACTTCATTAAACGCATCTTACTACATAAAACTTCAATTTTTTTATTAATTTCAACTGGATAGTGCTTTACTGACATTCCACCCGTTGGAAGATAGAAATGAAGTCGTTAATAGTGAACACATTAACTCAGTATTAACATATTCATCTTTTTCTTGAAGACACCCAAAATAATAGCTCGAAGGAAACACATACGCAGGCAAACTGTTTCAATCTCTTGCTTTGTGCATGAGGAAGGAGGAAACGTATCGGTTTCTCCAGATGCGAGGAAGATCTACAACAAAAGCAATAACCGTCCACACTCTCGATAGTGTATTCTGTAGAATACCCAGAGGTTGGCTACTTTTTGCATGTGCTCTAGGCTGATAGGATTGGATTTAACCAAGTTATTGTCACCAATAAGCCTTATTGCACATCTCTCCACTGAATCCCAGCAAGTGAGGTGACATTTGGCAGCGCCTGCCCAGATGTGGCAGCTACATACAACCGAAAGTGAGCTTTGTATAAACAAAGAACCTATTCCAGCGTGAAGTACTGTCGTACTTTTGCAATGATTCCGAGTTTCCATACAGTTATCTTAGCTTTGGACTAAATGAACCTTCTAAAGTCCAGGATACCTCAATACGTAATATGTGAAGACGGTCAGAGTATTCCAAGGATACTTTGCGAAAAGTTGAAGTCAAAATGAACGGATTTCTATTGGCGGTGAAAAGACACGCTTACGTTTTGGTGGTGTTAAATTTCACAAGATTTAGGTAATTGCCAGAAGAGTGAAATTAAAAATTATCTATCCCGACTATCTAACTCTTATTTATCTCGACTGGCCCTAGGACTGGGTCCATTCCACTGCACAAGTGTGCTGTCATCTGCGTATTAAAAAACACCCTGCTAAAGCAGATATTTGATGAACATCAAAAAAAGAGTTCCGGAGAGGACAAATCTAATGGAACCCCAGCGTTAACAATCATTGGCTTAGATGAGCAGCCATTAACAACGACTTGAAGTTCACGGTCTCTCAGAAAGTCAGAAATCCAGGTAACCAGACCAGGGAATTTGCCATAGCTTACCAATAAGGGTGTCATGCCAGACCCTGTCGAAAACTTTCGAGATGTCGAGTGAAACTGAGAGAGCTTTACCGTTATTTTCTACAACTCACCCCGATAAATGTGTGGCATTTTCTAGAGCTCACTCCGATAAATGTGTGGCGTGTACTTGAAGATCCCAAATTGACCGATTTTGGCAAAACCCATATTGTTGGTTCCTGAGGAGATCATCGTATACCAGGTATACCATATCGCGTCCATTCTATATACGACCCATTATCTTACAGACTATGGAGGTAATTAAAATCGGACGATAATTAATACAATGGCCGAAATAATATCCGGACCACTAGCTATGTTCTTGTCAGGATTATGCAGAGTTTTCAGTACCTGTTTTTAATATTGTGGATCAGGCTAGATACCAGAAAGCTTTACTGCCGGAAGGTTGAACAGAGAGGTTCGCGATCTATTGATTACTACGATAGAGACAAGCCTTCTTTAACGCTCTTTTGCAGCACTTGGCAGATTGGTTAAAGGCTCTCTTTTTGGAAATAACATCCGAAGTTTTGCGGTTTCAAGCGTCTACCCATGACAGATTAACAGAATGCTTATGCTTCTTCTCAACGGATCTCCTTTACAGAAACATACCTGCGTCTGATCCCAATCGGCTGACTTTGTTTTTCACTGTGAATTTAGTAATCGGGTGGAGGATATATCGATACAGATTTAACCAGATAGTAATCAGAGGTTCAAAATGGGGGTGAAATTTCGATGGTGTGATGCTGTTTTGTCTGGATTTGTTATCAGCAGAAAGTTCAGGCAACTGAGCTTGTGGTAGTCTAAATCTGGCACTGTTATAGCTTGCTTTACTAGCTGAGGGAGATTCAACGATATGGCGAAATTCCGAGTTTGTCTCCCAGCGTTGTCATTCAGCTTAAATTGAATCAGCCCGTCTTAATGGTGGGCGTTAAAATCTCCTAGAGAGACCAGTTCAAATAAGCGTGTTGGCTCCTGGTTACCGCTGTGCGATAGGTAAACACCGACATAAATCAATTTGTCCACACCTGTGTCCTCTAGCATCCTGAGGATAGAGATTTTGGGTCTTCAAGATGCCGCTGACAGCAGTTGGCATTGCGGATATGCACACATACCTCGGCGTGCTGAAGATAACAGTTATCTTCAGTATATTCGAAGGCGTGGCTTCGGTACGTTAGATACGCCGCGTCTGTAGGACGTAGAAACTGCGTATTCGTGATAAATAGCAAGGGCGGCTTACTAGTTCGGCTTTAGGTGGTGGTAGGGTGGTAAAACAGTACAGTGCAGACGTCTTATATTAGTGAGATGTTCTTTTAATGAGAGAAATGCAGCTGCTGTGGAAACTTTTTTTTTGTATTTTCATTGTTTTTGTAAAATGAGTAGGAAATATATAGGATGGAAGTTGATGGGGGCTTTGACTTTATTACACAACAAGACAGTCAGACTTCCTGTGCTCTCCATGACCATAAAACTAACACCACAAAGATCATCGCGTTTTGTTCTCGTCTTAAATGACAAGGCAGCTGTTCAGATGTATCCTCCATATGGCTTCATCAGACTACATGCCGTAACCCGACGGTCGGTCAGCGGTATCGTCTGATGGGTGGTAACTATGCCGGCGGCAGATTTTATGGCCTCCCACCGAGAAAAATTAATTTTTTAAATCGTATTAATGTGAAAAGAAAAACAATTTGTAATTTAAAAAGCTTTATGACTAACGTTATTAACAACCAAAAATTCATTTCTTTCATTTATGTAAAACGTTTACATTTCTAATTTTTTATAAACGGTTAGTGTTAGTAATTTTATAAAATATGTTATAATTATTGTTTTTATATCCATGTAATAATTCAACTACAATTATATATCCATTACATTAATATTTATCGTAAATAATAGTATCAATGGTAAATATATAAGGTACAGTAGGTATTTATATACTAAAAGAAATAAAATGGAAAACTAACTAGAAACTTTTAAAATTAATTATAACTTAATACAGGAAGAACAAAGTAGAGAGTTCTCCTCGTAATATAGTTCTAAAACAATGACTTAAAGATATCTAAAAGTACCATAAATGTGAAAATAAATTTAAAATAACTTTTGTGCATTTTCCAAAGAACACAGAGCATTGTTCATATGGTTTTAATGCTTAATTTTACAAACTAACTGATTAGTTTTAGTAAGTTCCTGAAATTTATTATTTAAAATTTTAAAAAGTCTTTTTACGCAAATATACCTATACATATGTGATTTGAAATCTTTGTACAATTCATAAATTATAATAATAATTCATATATTTCCTTGTAATCAAAACAAAACCTTCCAAAGCAAAACGGCAGATATTGATTATGTACCGATTCAAACATACTTGTATTATTTATCAGCAAATTGTATTGTATTGTATAGCAAATATCTGAAATCAGATACAAATACAACATCTATACAATAATTTCTTCTACCAAAGCTGATCTCAAATGTATCGAATAAACTGCATTTGTTTTTTTACATTTTTTGTATTTTTGGTTTAAATGTTATCATTATAAGTTATGACGCTATTGAAAACGTATATTTGATGAATTATATTTTTCTGACATGATAAAGAACACCTTGAGATAATTATTCTACTTATTTTTTGTGTTACAAAACAAATTAGCCTTTGATCTAAATTATTAGCAAATAAAATTACCACGAAAAAACAGTATTATAAACCTCATTACAGTCGGACAAAGAGGCAAAATATTTATAAGTTATTCTTTAGTTCATGCTTCCTTGTCTATTCCTTTTCAGTTATAGCGCTAATAGTTGTCTGCGACTGATATATGTTAGCGGTGAAAGGGTACAGAAAAAACCGTGGCAATATAACTCATTTTATAGTTGACCGAGGCTATAATGTAACATTTAAGTATACGTATGTATTTTATTAGTTATGTATGTCCATTGACGGAGTCATAAACTACCCAATTTGATATTAGTAGAAAGATCGCGTCTTCTGAAATATACTATAAATTTAAGATTGCAGCTACAAAAAATATATCTATCATAAAAACAAGGAAAGAGAAAGTGGAAGAGACACATAATAACTCTTTTGAGCAATTATTAAAAATAATGATTATTATATAATTGAAGATTAATCACTAATTCGACAATGGAAACATATTCAATTGAAACCATTATGTTGCAATTCGTGTGTAATTTGAAGACATGTCCACCATTAAAAATAATAGTCTGATTAATTTTCTGGTACCTATACTAATTTACAAGGCATAACTTTTTTTATTTATTTATTAAAACCTTAACTTTTTTTACAAACAATAATTAAGACAGACTCTTACTTGGTTATCCCTAGAATTATTCGTCCTCAAATATCTTGTGGTCAAATCACTGACAAGTCCGTCGCGTTCGCCTCTGTCTCATCGCTTACATACCATGGGGGTTAACTATCATAAGCCCTCGGACTATACCCAATTTAGATCCAATCTATCTGACTATACCAATTTAATATTATGTTTTTGTAATTAGTCTTTAGCCAATATATTTGGTTTCTAATTCTGGCAAAAGTATTCATCGTTTTAATTCCTTAACTCCGTAACAAGAATACTTCGTTTTAGTTAAATGTTTTATTTGTTCACATACTATATTAAAATTATACTGATTTAACATCAAAATTATCGAGACGTAATCTCTCTTTAGTGAGCGTTGGAATAAAGGTATTGTGAAGCTGGATCTAAAGACAACTTTGCAACTTTAAGTTGGATTAATAAAATCAAAAAGATATCTTATTGCAAAGCCATAGATTATACCTTGGTTGCAAAATATATCTTTATTGTTGGTATCGCAAACATATCAGAATAATATAGATGAGCTCAGGATTCTCACTCTTATTACACTCGTCATAAAGACGTTTAACGATTGAAAACTATTTCTGCATTTCCTCCCAGATATGTTGGTTAAGCACTCAATGCGCACTTTATCTTAGATTAAAAAAAGGGTTTCCACCTCAATAGCTAGGGTTGCCACAGGTGTTGAAAAAAAGGGTTGTTATTTTGAGGGTAGAATGATGGGGACTTACAATTTCTGATAAATTGATATTTGAAATGCATTAGGAGATTGTGAGGGTTTGTGTAGCAACAATGAAAACAAAACTAAAGAATGTTATTCGCTTTACTCCTACTTTGCCCCGCTTCAAAATCCGATAATACTAAACCCATGCGGATTTCATACATAGAAACGACAAGGTAATCTTCAATTAATAAACTTTTAAATAGAAAAAATAAATGCCATAATAAAAAAATATAATCGTCAAATGTAGTTCGTGTAAAAAGATAATAATAAGCTTCGACTGCTATGTGTGTTCGTTTAAAAAAAAGTTGATTGGCTTCAAGCCATTTTATTTTACTTAGTGACTTATGTTGTTGTATTTAAAATAAAGGTGATAAAATAAGGTATTTTATTTAAAACAAAAATCGACTGTGAATGTTGATTGTATTATTAATCTGTGTCAATATTACTTTAAGTCGTTAATAGTTTTGAGCTCTTAGTGAATTATTATTAAATATTTCTATTTTTTAGTGGATTTTTGAATCTTTGTGATTAAAATAAGACTTTAAATGTTAAAAATATCGAAAAAAAATATTTAAAAACAAATTTGGTTTATTAAAATGATAAATATAAAGCGGCTAAGCTATTTCTCTTTCTTTAAATTTATTTTTAAGAAATTAAAGTTATAAAGGAAGGAAACAAATAGAATCAAAGCCAACGTAACACGCTTTCATCTGAAATTCAATTTCGTTATAAACTCTTAAATCGAGGAGCTAAACATTTTCGTAATAAAACAAATTGTAATTTTCATTTAACTTAATATAAAAGTCACAATTATTTAAAAATTGGTTCCTTACTTTTTTAAATTTTTTATTGAGATTTAAAACATTGCATCTATTCATGAAACGTGATTGTGAAAAGACTAGAAAAATAGAAAAACAAGTATAACATCTGAAAGTACCAGATACATTCGAAATGTATTCCAAGACTTTATTTACCTTTTACAATTGATTTATAAAAAGATAAATTAAACCAAACGCATACTTCGTTATGTTATTTGATTAAAAAAAACAAACAAAAAATATATGCGGAATTCTAAAGAATGGTAATTCAAGATTCCGTATTTTTTATAGAGCTTAACTCCACAAACTCGTAACCGTGGCAATAATTGAATAATCACGAGAGTAACTTCGTCGGCAACGGAACGGTGATTTCTTGTTGCCTTTTTAACGAGCAGGGAAAATTTCTTTTAAATAATAAAATAAAATTTTTATTTATAACCTGTACAAATGTACGAAACATTTATATAAAATCTGTATTTGTTTCGAAAATATATATTTGATATATGAGATGTATACTTAAATTCTAAAAATAATGTCTCAGCAAGATTATAGCCCTGATAAAATTATATTCGTAATAAAACATTAAAATACTAATTGTATGGTATCCGGTGAGAAGGCTGATTTAAGCAATTATAAATAATCAAAGGATAGAGTTGCTTTGTAGGATACAATATGTTAGAAATAGTTATCAAAGCTGAACTCATTTTGTATATAACTTAACCAAATAAAATTAAATACTTAAAACAAACAAAATCTTATAACTTGTACCACACTGTACGAAACAATCTGCTGCAACCAGTTAGATTTATGCAAGTCTGTTTCAGCATTTAGACGATATTTTTTGCTGAACTAAATACACATTTCATATTTTCTCTTCTTCTTGTGCTTATAAAACTGACAGAATGTTAAAAACTAACATGCAATTATCATATGTTAACAACACATTAATTAAGTCTTGCTATTAATAGTGACAGACTTTTAACGGACTTGAATCATATAAGACGCATACATTTTAAACGCATATAAATATAAATTGCGATAAATATGTATTTCTAAGAATAATCCAACAACATAAATTTATCAAATCCTTAATTGAACTTATTTTATAACATCAAAATCATTAGGAATATTTCCCACATTTACTGAATACAGTGTATGTCAATGTGAAGCTGCCACAAACAAAAATATGTATGACATGAAATAAAATCATAAAATATATTTCTTAAAACATATATTTTATAGTAATTAATAAGCCCATAGCTTCGATACTCTAACGTAAGTAATCTCTCGGAGGGAAATGACAGTCGCAGGTGCTCCACAGCAACTGCTAATAGCTTTTAGACAGACGCGAGTGATGTAGTAGTGCACGTATCGACAAAATTTAATATCGTCATTTATATAAAACTGGAATTGAGTGTACTAAAAAGATAGTTTACTATTTAAGAATTTAGATGAGGTAGAAAGTAACAGTAGTTATTAAAAGTAAGAGTCTATATAAATGTACAGTTTAAAGTAACAACATTTTTTTATAAATTTTTAACTCTTTTTTCGATATTGTTAGACTGCAATTTAGAAAAATCAAAGAGAAAAACAATCCAAGAAACTTTTTACTTTTAGTTAAAATTTCGTATTATTATTAAGATATAAAAGTTGAAGGGGAGAAGGGGGAGGGGTTTTGATGGCCGTTACTACAGTATCAGATCTCGTTACCAATTAAGAATTCATTAACAATTACCTGTGTATATATACTAAGAATAATTGAATCAATATTTAATATTGTATATTAAAAAAAAGGATATTAGCAGAAAAAATATATTTATACATAATATAACTTACCAGGCGAGCCTAACTTACAAGACAATGGTTTATCAGAGAGCCTTGAGGAAATTGCACAATTATATAATATCACCAATAAAAGCCTAAAGCGTGTTCCTTTGACCTATCTATTCCCAATTGAGCTTTAAATCTTAGATGCTCAGAAGTCATGATGGCAAAATGACCCAAAGAGGTCAATAGCGATGTTCCATAATTTGATGTAAAACCATGTAACATATCACTAGATTTTACTTTGGAATCAGGTTTGATATTAAATAAAACAAATTAAAAATAGTCCCTTATCGTATTAAAGAATACTACGATGGATAGTACAAATATTAAAATTATGAAAGCTTAATCCCAAAACGATGAAGGCGATGATGATGTGAAATGTACTGATAATAAAGATTATGCAAAATCATTTTCATCTAAACGACGAATTGTGTCAAAATTATGTGAACTTACATAAAGCTAAGTCATAAATAAACTTAGCATATTCAAATGTATATACTTAATTGGATGTAAAATTTTTTTGCTGTCTAGAAACTGCTGAAGAAAGCAAACATATTATTTGTTGGAATATAGCGAAAAGTGGTAATATTGGTTACTAAACCTGGAGGTTTCTAAATTGTCAATCCTTAGAGCTTTTGTATCATCCTATATAAAGCAAGGTACTTAATAGAGAAAAGACTTTCACTAGTAAATGTTATGAAATTCCTTCGTTGAGAAATAAGTTAATTTATAAAGTATTTATTTTAGTAGGATGTGTTTCATATACGAATACTTACCGCCTAAGTTTCCAAACTCTTTATTCGGATATTAGAGCTCTAATGAAGTTTAGGATACGTTTAGATCGAATTCAAAGTTATTAAAATGGAGATAGTCCTTAGCAGTATTTTTCCGTACCTAAATGATGACATTATTATAACGACTAATAAAGGTATTCAGAATAGCTATAATTTAGTAAACAGCACTCAAATAACGTACGTGCAAAAACGATAAAATTGAAAAATGGCAAACAACAAGGTGCAAACATAATACATATGCTCTTTTAAAATAGCTCCTATCGATATTTTACAATCCCGTCCCTACATCAAAAGATGACATACAGTAATGTACTTGCGCCATCTGGAATTAGCCAGCATGTGTTCTTGAAGTCATGTGACTGTATTGTGTAATTGGTGCATGCAATTATGGTCTTTATGTGAAAAATATAAAGAACATTTTTTCTTAATAAAAATAATAATTTTTATGGTGTGTTTAGAAAAATTGTTTCTTAAGTGGATGTTACTTTATAATTACTCTAGATATTAAAACGAGAATTTTCTTTTCATTATCATAGCACTACAAGCTCTAAATTCCTACTTGAATTGTAAAAGCAAACGTATTTTTAAATTAAAATAAATGTATATTTCGTAAAGTATTTAAAAGCTAAGGATAATCTCCAGCTATAAACATCATCTCGATTGCTACGGCTCAAGGGGTTTATATAGTAAGCGAAATCGCTCCTTCTTGTACCATTTGTTTTCGAAAATAATATTCTTAACAAGGGCTGAGATTTTAGGTTTCATTTTTATTTAAATTCTTTATGCTTTTCAAAAGAATTCAAGTTCCTAGTGCTTAGGGATAATAATAAATAATTTAATTATATTTTCCTTATAAACAGTGTTTTAAAAACACACATTTTAATAAAAAAATCATATAAATTATTTCAATAACACCTATTTGGATGGAGAGATAAAATAAAACAAAAGTTTGTTATATACATTAGATCGTACAGAACCGATAGTAGGAAAAGCGTTTGATGCCAGGGAAAGCTTTAGCCTTCAATTTAGTACGAGCTAAGGCGTTAAGGGAGATGCACGCGTGCTAAAACAAAAGAGCGGGAAACGAAATTTCGTAATAGGAAATGGCGCGAAAAAGTTCTGAATTTAATTATGAGACTTTGTATTTTAATGAGTTTTAGTAGGTGTTATTTGAATAAGAACTTTGTGTAAAATGGATGCGACAGTTTGGATATGTCTCGCATATTACATATTTCTGTTCGGTAAGTTAATTGAGAATTTATAAGAAGTGATGCCACCGAATTATCAAATATGTTTATATTACCAATATAAAAGTATTTATTTAATTACGTATAACTTTTAATGAATACCTGTACCACAATGACTCTATAAATTTTGGGTTTGTTAAGTAACAACATCGAATTACAAATAAAAATGAAATAACTTTACTTATGAATTAAATGAATGCTGTTGGTTTAAATATTTACATAATACGTAACATTTTAATCATTATATTATTATGTTTTAAAATTTTAGCATTAAGATATCGTTCAATTTGTAAGTACCGGTTTTGTAAAGAAATATAAATCAGGGTTTGAATTAAATAAATAAAAAAATCTGGACAGCCGGAAATTACTTTTTAAAAATAATTTGACAAAAGCCAAAACTTTCTTTTCTTACAGACTACAGTTAGATAGATAGACATAAATTTCGAAAACCCTATCGTCACTATGTTTGATAGAATTATTTAATAGTCAACAAATTCGGTGGTTTTTGTGAATTATACGAATTTTAAAATTTTGATAAAATATAAAATTGAATAATAATAGAAAAAAAATATTAAATTTTTTTAGGAATAAATGAAACATGTAATTTTAACACTGGATCCTCGAACAAGCAGGAATTATTTTTTACATCATAAATAAAATTGATTTATTGATTATAATACCTCTCCATTTCTTAAATTTTTATTTAATTATATTTGATATAGAATAATATCAATTTCAAAGGGTTAACTTATAACTTTTATATGGCAAGGAAGAAAGCAGAAGGCATGTACACTGGTACATAAAGATTATACCTTCAATGATTTTTCTCTTAAGAGTCATAAAAGACGTGTTATAAGAAATCTGAATTTTTATTTCCAATTTGAGTCCTCAATAGCATAAAAAATCGTGAGTCTAAAAAGCTAAAAAAAATAAACATGTCTAGAAAAATTTAATAATAGAACCACAAAGACTAGTTCAACTAATCTGTATGTAATATCAATATATCAAATAGTACACAATCAAAATGTAATAATTTATGTTTTTGGGTGATTTTACTCTAAACAGTAGACAAACTTTTCTCCTTGTAGCATGTGTTAGTTTACGTAAATAAGGAGAGTATTTTATGTTTTACCCGTGCTTTAATATCTAAAACGTGCTTACCTTCCATATCTCTTTGAGTGCACTTTTCATTTTGCAAAGAGTCAATGGGTTTGTGAGATGTAACCTAGATAAGACGGAAAACTTAAAGGCTTCAAAAAATTCTAGTGAAGTTTCTTCCAGAACATTTTTTTAAGTGGAAACGTCGGTTTAACTGTCCTTTTGACTGAAGCATTGACACGTTTAACACTACTTTTAACACAAATCTTTAGTCATATACATTATACAATGTTATGTAAAAGTAAAATTTTATATTGACAAAATAATAAAAAATTAAAGGAACAAACATATGGTAACGTGCATATTATATAAACAAAAATGACTTGCTAACGTACATGTTAATAAAAGTTTTCTTCATAAACTCTATAAATAGAAAAAATCTCAAATTCGTATTTAATTTGAATTCTTAATAAGTATATGATATTTTTAAGAAATAAAACGTTATTATCTTATTTACGGAATTAGTCACTGATCGGGTAAATGAATTTGAATTCACGAATAAAAAGTCTTATTACGAGTGCATTGAGACTGGAATCGTTTGTAATTTACACTCTCGAGTGACTATTTAAACTGTCACCTTGTGCTTCGGCTCATGCCTCGTCTCGCGAGTGTAAATCCCGGATAAAGCATACATAAGCATAAAATACGCTAAGGAATGTTATAATAAATATTATATTAAAAAGAAGATTCTTACTTGTAGATAAATAAATTAAATACCCAAAACTAACATATACATTACACATATACATATAGATTTAAACTTTAGTAATAATTTTATGTTCCACACGTTTTGTTTCTTACGTTGGGGATACATTGGCATAAAAATAAATCTCTCAAGTGTAATAACGGACGTTTAATCAAAGTCGTGCTCGAATATATGACAGTCGAGAGCTTTACATGATGTTATAATAAAAATTACATGCATATATATATGCATGTAATTTATATATATATATAACTATTTATAAGGATTTTATGCACTATTTAATTTAATGTTACGAGAACTTTTAAATTTTATTTTATTTTTGTTTAATTTCAAAATCACATTTTTTTTTAATAATTCTTCTAGTTCAGTTATATCCAAAGCGTTGAAAATGTTCTACATGAGATAATTTTCATCGAATTAGCATCAAGTAATTAGCAACCAAATCAAGTTTATTAAACCAACAAGAAATGTAACAGAGAACTAACAAGTTGTACACTTGTTTGTTGAGTATTTACTTTTGAGTTTACTGAGGGAATCTGCGGATCGGATTTGTGTAACTTCATAGTTTAGGCTCAGACGAGTAACTCAATCAAGTCTGCTTTGAAACATCAGTAAAGATAAGCCAGAGAACCCAAAGTACAGCGTTTGGTGCGTTAATTTCCTTTGTATAATTGGAAACTGGCCATTTAGTTGTCCACGATGTACGTAACTTAACGTACCTTACCTATTTATTTAACACACAGCAACTGTTCTCGACATCTTTGTGTATAGTGTAGCAGTAATACCGCATAAATAATTCAAAATAAATATATTTCTATGTATTACTATACATTTTCTTTTATAACTAAGGCTATAAAGTAAATAAGTAACGAAGTATATAATGTGAAAAGATTTTAAAACAATAATTTATCTCTGTCAAGATTTAACTAAAGCTTGTTAAGACAAAATAGTACCCCTGATTTTTATGATGACAGTACGTTATTTTTTTATTTCTATAATATAAATTCATACATATGTCATTCTGGCTGAATTAAGTCATTCCTGACCGAATAAAATTGCAAAAATACATAGGTGGTTAAAAAATTTACATTAACAAATAATAGGCAAGAAACTTATTTGACATTAATAATTGTATGTCAAGTTCTATTTATAATTATATTAATCCACAACTTTAAGATGAAAGAATTGTAAAAGTCTACCTAATGCTTGACATCTAAAACGTATGGGTTTCCATGGACCATGATTGGATCGACATGGCTGCGTGGAGCAAGTCACTGTCGGGATAGAGGTTTCAAATTTATACAGTAGTTGTATTAATTAATATAGTCTTTGTTTTTAATGAAAATATTACATTTAAATAAATACGTTTTACAAATACAAATGAAATTAATATATTTTATGATATATTTACAATATTATAAATACATATATAACACTATTAATTTGTTAAAAATTATGTTTTTTTAGTTTATTTTATATTGGAGTTCATAGAAATATTAAAAACCAAGCATACTATAATAAAATATTAACCTGATAAAAAAATTAATAAAGCAATAAGGAAAGTTTCTGTATAAATTCCAAAAATCATTTCCTCATAAATCATATCATAAATAACTTTGCATTTAAACATTAATTATAACTTTCAATAAATTATTACGGAATCAGTGTAGCATATATTGAATATTGGTTTTACATTCTCTTGTTTCAATGAAATTGCAGAAAATTCTCTTAACTCAAAATATAAATATGGAACGAGTAAAAGATATGTTTTGTTCATAAAAAAATATATATGACTTATGTTTTAATATAATTTGTGGCCTTCCATAGTTTTAGAGCAATATTTTTTTGCATTATTTTATTAATTCAAACATACTCAATTATTTCCAATTATTTGGTTATTGAATTTTATCACAAAATATTACTTCTATTTTGAAATCATTGTTATCTATTCTTTTGTGTATACAATGTACAAGCAGATATTGAAGTGAAAAACTTCAAGTGTAAAGCATTATATCGTTCAGCAACGACGGAGTAACTTAGAATAATTCAGAAAGTTTTAACAACCTTGTTCGAGTTATCACCTTCTCGAGTCCTTCAAATTGTAAACATAACGAGGAAACTTGACACAAAATATCCTTGAGCATCAAGTTACAAGTATGTTCTAATTGTAACGAAATTTAAACTTCTGCTACAGTGTGGTGTATCTTTTTAAACTGTATTCTCAATTTTTTTCTGTATTTATTTTTATTTTTCTTTGCTTTATAAATAGTATCAGGAAAAATATCTGCATATTGTACAATTTAACAATGATTTATGCTAAATTTAAAACCAAAATTATTGACACAATTAAAGTTTAGCGTAAATCCTACAATAAAACGGCATATACTATAAATATAAAAAAAAAATATCAAAATATTTGAAATAATAAACAGTAGAAATATTTTTTCATTTACAAAGAATAAAGTTTCAACAAACTCCAATACATTTTAATCTAGTGATTATTAAAACTATAAAAATATATAATATAATTAGAAAGCAATAAAATAAATGAAAGCATTCCTACAAAGATATTATAATGAAATGAAAATTATTAAAATTTTACATTTTATTTATAGGAATATTTTTAAAACGTATTATTTCCTAACATAATTATAAACGAAATATTCGCGGGATACGTTATGCACGAAATGAAAACCACGTATGTGTAGGTATGTTTGATTTATTCATGATGGCAGGAGCAATTACATGAGCTACACGTATTGACATACCCAGAACTGTTTAAACCGCAGTCAAATTTACAGATTTGATTAAATTTCATTATCACACAATTTATGTCTAATGGTTAGAAATAGAAGAGTAGTTTATATTAAAGAATTACTAGCTATATACAAAATAAATAACCGTTTTTTTTTCAACATATACCATCTCTCTGAAGTATCTCTCTGAATTAATATAAATTTTTTTTTTTTTTTTTATATTTTTCACAGTAAGTCTAAAACTGATAAAAAATACTTTTGTATTACAAACCCAAAAAAAGCTATAATAAGTTCTTCGACGTATATTCTTTTTGAAATGATATAATATTATTTTGCATAATTTAAATTTATATTGTGTATTATATTTATTTATGTTTTTTCCTTTTCATTTCTGTTCTTCATAAAAAATATAATTGAAACTAATAACTGTTTAAATTTTTATTTCAACATCTTTTTAGAGAAGTGAATTATCAAATCAGTCTGCCAAGACAAGATGTTTAAATTTATTAAATTCAAAAATGTGTACAAAATTTTATATATTATAATAATGATCTGCGATTATTTTTATTAAAATATTGATTTCTGTTTCAGGCGGCACGACTGATGCTAGAAAGGAACAATGGCCCTCCGAATATTTTTCAAATTCATCGTAAGTATAAACACATAACATTAAAAGACATATGTAATTTAGCTCTTCAATTATTCAAAGTAACAATTGTAGTTGCAGCTTTAGATTCTCAATAAAAAAAATATATAAAAAAAAAGCACACAGACTAAGAGATAACAAATTTAAAATCATTTTATCTAACAAAAAAGTGATATTAACATGTTTCCTATTATTTCATCGCAAAACATTTATAACTGTGATATAAAATAATAATTAATCCTATTTAAACGTCTATTTACATTTCATTTCATTTAAATTTTTATTTTTAAAAAATATAGTAGGTATTAATACAATATTATTAATATCATCATAGTTTATTACTAAGTCAACTACAGATCTTCTTTAAATGTATTATTATTATAAAAAATATTTTTTCAATTTTTTTTGTCAAAATTTACTATTTTTTTTATTTAAATTTTTTTCCTTCAAAATCTACTATTTATTATTAATATTATTGAAACATCATATAGACTCCAAGTAGATGTATAATAGAAAAATTATATAGGTTGTGACTGGGTTCGATAGAATGTATGCCTTTACGCCCTCTTTATAATTTTTTATTTTAATAAATTTTTGTTCAAAAATTTTTAATTACATTGGTTAAATGTTCGCTTTAAGTATTTTTCATATCTTGTGTGTTTAACAATAACTTCATTTAACATAGAGACCTTTAAATTTAAAAAAATGTGGTATTTCAAATCATTTCAAAAAAGGTTGGTAAAAATAAAAGGAATGGCGACTTTTCTTGGTCAAAAGGCCTTACATGTAATTTTTATTATAAGGTATTTCCTCTGCTTCATTATAAAACCAAAAGCGTGTACTAACTTCTTCATCTAAGAAACGGAACAGAGTTCTATGAACAAAATTTAAAAGTTGAAATTTTATACTACATGCAACGTTTGAATGCTGATTTTGTAACATCTATGTAATGATCATATCTCTGCATTTTGTTATATGATTTAAAAACTAGACATTTTTAGCGTCACTTAAAGAGAAAATATGATATTTAAACTAAAACAAAGTTTTGTCAATTGATAAAGAGCGGATTGTATTAATTAGTTGAATGTTAAATATAATTTTACACGTTTATAACACCGAAGCTTTTAGGATTTTTCAAACATGGATTGGCTTGCAAAAAATCAAAATCGCCCATATTTAATATATGATTTTTTTTTGTGTCAGATTTCACTGTGATGATCGGTCGCAAAATTATGAATGTGATTTTTTTTTAAATTCATTAGAGTAAATATATGATCTAATTATGAAATTAGAAGTTCACTTCATCACAGAATGAATTTGAAAAGTGTGTAACTAGAAACTTATGACTAAAAAATCAGAAGTTTCTACTTACAAAATCCTATTTAACTATAAAATATTTTTGTTCGTAGAAAGTTTTTATATACAAAACATAAAAGTAAGATCTGACAAAGAATAGTAGGCCAAAGTCAACACGAAATATATGCACTTAAGTCGCCTAAAATGTGACCTACATTTCTAGAACTGAAAAGTATGCCATGCTATTTGGTTTTCAGGTTATTGAGGGTAGCAACAATGGAACTAAGTTTGAAACTCGCTTCGTTTGTTTTACATACAGATTTTATACCAAAGTTTTCATTCCGAGACAGTTCGAATTTTCGGAATTGATTTTTTTATTATTTGCTACAAGACTTCATTTTCGTTTTAATACTTATGTTCTATTTATAGCTTGAAATAAGATTCAACCTTACTTATAAAATAAAACACTTAAAGCTTATTTATTATTTCTTAATATTACAGCAGCTTCATTCGTATGCCTGAAGGTTAAGAATTAATTAAAATGAATATTTTACTCGCAATACCTTAATATTAAAGTCATCAAAGTTATTGTAATGTTTTTTTTATTGCAAGACCATTATATATATATAACAAAAATATTATCATGTATATATATATCTTGGTATGTATGTGCATTTTAAGGATTAATAACTAAACAACAAGTTTATACTCAGTAGTACTGCTAAAAATTATAGTTGGTTTCCTCAGTTAGATTTTAATGCTATGAAAACCACAAGCGTATATGGTTCTTTACACTTGGCAATGTAGTAGAGTGCACTCACAAGAGAAAACTCGAGTAGACGCCCGCATTGAGATTGTCTGGTCTGACAGACCTTAGGAACGTTTATTTTGTGTTACTTAAAAAAACCTTAAATTTGTTCTTAGTTCATATTTGTTTTTTTAACAATTATTTGATTAGAAATTTAATTGTCTTGATAAATTATCATTTGAATTGCCGTTGATGTAATATTAATTTGCTCTAAATGAAATCAATGTGCCCAAAATTTACTTGGATTTTATTAAAAAAATTACTTCGCTTGATTAGATATGTAAGAATATTAAAAATTCCTATAAAATAAGCTGCCCCTAAACTAATCTAATATTTCCATTTAAAGGACCATTCACTTGATTACACAAGGGACGCCTTACTTCCTTTGCTTCAAAGACTGTTTACACGAGAAATAAGGTTATTCGAATCAGTGGGTTCCAAGTTATCTCGTATTGACAGAATTAGGTATTCACGTAACATAAACAGAACGTTCTTTAGACTTTAATCACTGACGCATAATTTATATATAGGTACTAACTAAACACGTCTGCACTGCTTTTGGCAATTCGATAATCAGTACTAAAAATATTTTAGAGCCAATTATTTCAGACTATTATGACAAAATGAAGACTATAATAACAAAAAATATAAACAATATGTGTGACCAATATATATGTATATATATATATATACATATATATATATATGTATATATATATATATATATATATATATAAAATGTATACTTTATCGTCTTAAATTTCAAATATTAAAAAGCATATGGTTGTATTTTGCTTAGTATTTGTCAACTCCAGTTCAGTCATTTAACTTTTATGTAGGAAATATAAGAAAAAAAAAATATTTTTGTAATATGGCAAAATGGCTTAAGGCTACGAGAAAGAGTAACTATGTTTAACATAGCTCATTACAACTTGTATTATACTAAAAAAATTACATAAGCTTTTGTATAGACTCTCTGGATAAGATTTTACTATAGGATGGAGTTAAAACATACAATCTTAGTAACAAATAGACCCCAGCAAAGCCTCAAACAATTTCGAACAAAATATAATTGATTGACACCACCTTTTTCTTTACAGATCAATTTACAATAATAAGGATTTCGGCACGCCCAGGGAAAAAAACAGAAATCATAACGGTAGTTTTAATAATTCCCTTTAATAGACAAGTACAAAATATATTTATTGGCTTAAAATGTATTCTTTAGATGATTGAATATTATAAATAATATCGTATATTTGATTTTTAAACAATAAAAAATTACTTAATATGTACGGAAAATCTGAAATCGTTTATTACTTACAGGATATCTTGGCATTTACAGAAGAAAAAGAACCCTACCAATGATGATATCTCATCACTTTAGCGAAACCACAGTAACACCTGGTGTTGATGTAAGTTGTAAATAGAGTTTACGACTCAGATTATTACATATTTTTCCGTAGTGACCTTGATACCCTAATGAATATCTTTCTTCTTGAAAGTAAAAATAAAATATAGGAAGGTAATGAATAAAGTGCGGGGCTTTCATGGAACTATTGGAACGTAGCTATGTAAAAGTTTTATTCTCAATATTTAGTAAAGTCGCCTTTAGATATATTTTCGATAATTCGATTCAAATCATAAAAAATAAGCAATAGATTTTTTATGATTAATTATAACCTAAGAATGGAAATACTAAGAATTTCTTACTAAAATGTTGATGTTATTTAGGTGACTTTTCTTTGTCAGGTAAATCTTCAGTGTGTTGTTAATTCTCCTCATCCAGCAAGATTTGTTTGGGAACGAGACGGCGTTGTCATTTTATCTAATACTGATTCAAGGTATTTATTATTGTATATTATTATACATATTTAACCAACTGTTCGAACTCACACGTACAACAAATGTGCACTTTAGACTGTGTTTCTATATTTCGTGCTTAAAAATAATAAAATAAAGCATCTCAATAAGATGATCTTATAAAACAATATCATAAAAGTCATACCCATGAAATTATACTATTGTCATGAATTTGAGAGTTTAAATGTTTGTTTTTATTCTTAATAAAAAATAAGTTTTAAATGCGGCATGAAGAAAATTTTCTGTGTGGGTAGCTGTACCGTTCAATAACATGTAGGTTAAAGTTTCTACATAAAGTAAAATGAATACATAAATTTCCAAAATGAATGATATCAATAGTAAAATTTTTACTGGAAATGTCGAGTAAGTCCAATTTTAAATTGACTTCGGTTGTTCTATTTAGCTGCAGTATATTATAATATATGCCTTAAATGATCGTCAGTTCCTTACAAAAACAAATATGCACTCTTCTGGAAGCAAATAAAAAAGTAGAATTGAAATTAAGTGTTATATTTTTTTATAAACTTTTATTTAATTCATTACTTTATGGCTGTCAATGATCAAAAAGTGCGCAGCCAATTTCACTCACAAATGAAAATTAACTTACTTTATTAAAATTCAAAACAACATTATTGTTAACACTTAGATACGACACGCATGCCAGATATTTAGTAACGGCCATCTTTTATCAATTTTGCTCAGGTATTCCATAACACAAACAATGACAACGGATGGTGTGTCTACACAACTTAATATTTCCCACGTTAGAGTTGACGATGGAGGTCGGTTTGCTTGTGTGGCTCATCTTGGTGAATCCACAGTGTTCCATGAAGATAGGGTCAATGTTTACGGTAATTTGCAAACGAAATAGTATAACTAGTTAATAAAAATATTTTTCGGTCAAATTACAAATCTGTGGACGATTGATCCACAGACTGAATCGTCATACCAGATCAGACCGAATGATGAATCATTACTTTTATATTTAATTTTTCGATATTTGTAAAAAGACAGTTATTTTATTTTCTCTGGTTAATTTTACATCTAAAAAGTAAATAAATCATTGCTTTGTGATGAAGTAAAAACTTTTTTCTATTATAAAGGATTATACCTATAGTATAATACCAGGTCCACCTTACATCCGGACGTTACCACCCTTCAAAGTTCAAAGCGGTCAAAGTGTCACACTCAGATGCCCTTACTATGGATATCCAATACGGTATAATTAATATTCTAATTGGTTACAATAGAAAATCGTAATATTACAAAAACACTAAATCTACTTTTAGAGAAATAACTTGGGAGTACAAGGGAAAAGAAATTATTCCAGAAACAACTCAAACTAGATACAAACGCTTCATTAATGATACCGCTAATATAGAAATTTTCGGCCGAAAACCAAAATTAAGAAGTAAAAGAGACGCAACAGTGACGAATGGCGTTCTTAGTGTTAATAGAGTTTCTAAAAGCGACAATGGACTTTTTGCGTGCATAGTAAGAAGTCCTTCAGGTGAAATGGCAAAACGCTCTTTTGATCTGCAAGTAGTGGAAGCACCTCAACTGGAAGAAATACTACTGGCCCCTGATTTACAAGAAGGACAAATTGTGCAAATACATTGCAACCTCAAAAGTGGAGATTCTCCAGTTTATTACTCATGGTTAAAAGATGGAAAAAAAATATCATCACATCTGAAGGTAGTTCCTAAAATGTGAATTAGCTTTTAATATATTTATATATTTGGGCAATAATCTAATAACATTTGTCATCGTTTTGAATTTCTTAATGGTTTTTGTAACCAAATTTTTTTATTTTTTTAAATATATCACTGATCGAAGACCATAAATATGCTACAAAAATAATTATTGCCTAAAAGTTGGAAAGTTGAATCTTCGGATAAGATAATTGTAATACTAATCCACCCTACTTTTTCCTTTTGAAAAAATTTGTCTCAAAAATCTCTCATAACGTATCAAATATCTGTAGCTTCTGTAACAAATATTTTCATATCGGTAAAGGAATCCCTTTGTAACAGATAATAGAGAGGAGCTTGGAAGTATTCAGTGTGCTTATCATCAAGAATGTTTCTCTAGAACACTGCGGGACGTACACCTGTGTTGCAGCAAATCATGTGAATAAAGTTAATAGAACTGTACACTTATATATCAAAGGTACTGAAATAATCTTTCTTCGTGATTTTTATCAAAATATTTACTAATGTAAGAAAATTTAATGCATTTGAAGGATATTTTTTTTAATAACTAAAATTATAATGAAATAATAAATAACTGATCGGGATTGAAATAAATTTAATAACATAAGTATCAGTTAAACTAATTTACAAACATCCTAAAGTTTGTAACAAGTTAATGGCTAGTATGACAATAAAGAAATATTATTTATTCTAGTTGCTCCGAAATGGAGTGAAGAGCCACAGAATACGTCACTGCT
This sequence comes from Danaus plexippus, assembly GCF_018135715.1. Classification (NCBI taxonomy): domain Eukaryota; kingdom Metazoa; phylum Arthropoda; class Insecta; order Lepidoptera; family Nymphalidae; genus Danaus; species Danaus plexippus. Next base: position 3,367,730 of record NW_026869855.1, read on the forward strand.
GTTAGGGAGGAGCGGCCACGTGTCATGCAGTGCTAGTGGCTATCCACAGCCACAAACACATTGGCTCAAGAGAGATGGTAATAGCGTGCTTTATTTATATAGGTATTATAAGGTATGGAGATTTTTAGGTAATTTTGACGAGATACTTTTGCATGGGATCGTCTAGAAAAGAAATCTTCGGACTATGAAAACCAAAATACTAAAAAATAAACAAAACGCTTTTATTTATTGTGTTCGGTTAATAATATAACCATGAAAAACAGTTGGTCTAAAATTACCAATGACGTGCCTTATTGTTGTGGAATTGATTATGTGCCAATAAAGTTTATAAATTGATTAATGGTTGTGCTAATTAAATGTAAATTTTCAGTAATCTATTATCACATTGCAGTAGTGTCAGAGACTTGGCGACCAGTTTTGGAAGTGGCTGGTGGAGGGGTTTTAAGTTTATCGAATGGGTCACTCATATTTGATTCTGTTGCTTTATCTGATGCTGGAATTTATACGTGTCATGTAGAAAATGGGGTTGGGGAAGCATTGAGCAAAACTATTTGGATATCAGTAAATAGTAGGTATTGATTTTGCAAGGATTGTTTTATAAAATTAATTAAATTTATATTCACATTGCAGTTCTTATTAATTTAACTATTAATATAAATTTTATAATTTTTTTTACTTCTAAAACTTATCAGAAAGTATTACAAGATGCAAAAGATATTAAAATTAACAATTATATTTTTAGAACCGGTAACGTTTGATATAGTATCCAGAAATTTAACAGCAAAATTAGGTCAACATGTTACCATCGAATGTCAAGCAAAAGGAGACGATCCAATTCGGATCATGTGGACGAGGAATGGGAAACCAATTAATCCTCTTACACAAAGGTTAGTCTACCTTAATAACATTAATAGGTTAGAATTAAAATAACTAAGGATAGAAATAAAGTTTATTATGAAATCAAATGTGAAAATTCTATATCATTACTTTATATACGCCTTTAATAAGTACGTAGTGAATTATAATTTTAATAAAGATGGAAACTTTAATAGATTAAAAATATCGGAAGCTAAATCAGACGATGGTATGACGAGTTTGCTTGAGTTGATACAATCAGAGACAGGCGACGCCGCTTTATATCAATGTAAAGCTGGAAACCCCTTTGGAGCTGACGTTTATACTGTTTATCTAAGTATACTAGGTATGACAGTTTACATCTAATAAGCCCTTTCTGTATTCACGATATGAGAGAATATGAAATTTTTAGTGAAAGTTTTAATAGATAATATCTTACGTATTTCACAATAGTTTTAATTCTACATGTGATAATTTTTTTAAGAACCTCCGTCACCACCAACGGATCTTACGGTGGACTCTGTAACAAGTCGATCTGTTAAACTCTCATGGAGGGACATGACCCGTTCCTTAACGCAATACTATAGTGTTCAGGTCACCAATAGTGATAGACTAATGTGGAGTACCGCAAGGACCATCAATGTAACCAGGTTTGTTTAATAAAATTTTTTACTAAAAAACCGACTTAAGTAAATTATGTGACTAGACTGAATTATACTAAATGTTTTTAATAAGTAATCATCCAAAAATTACAAAGCAAAAAATTAAAAATAATTTATATCAAATATTTAGGTGAGGAAACATAAACTATTATTTTCGGATATAAGATGCTATTTACTATACATTTTACAAATGTAAAATATTTTGAAATGTAAAATAATAAAATAAATCGAGTAGTATATCCGTAAATAATAGTTTCACTTAAATTATTTGTTTTAAGTGTGAATTAAATATTTTTTTTAAGAAACGAGATCTAAGTTAATAGTGATTACAAAAAAATATTTGTGAATATGAGTATAGCATTTAATTTTTATATCAATATTATTATAATTACAAATGTTTTATATGTATGTGTTTTTATAGCTTCGTTACGATCCGAATCCTGAATTATTTTCAATTACCAAATGCATAAAGGTGATCGTTTGTGCGAACTCAATACACACAATTGCATCTCGTTCCAATAAATTTAAAAAAGTATTAAAACTTAATAATATTGGGCCAACCTTCATAGGAAGCTAGTTAGTTAAATTTGGTCATATCTCGCTAGGTTAGGCGATAATCAGCACAGTGTGGATATCACTGGTCTGCAGCCTGCCACGCGGTACGCAGCTCGGACGGCGGCGGGGCGATCATCTGACATTAGTGCTTATTGTGCTCCAGTGAGATTCACAACTTCAGAGGAAGGTTAGCCATATTAATACTTAGCGTTGTTGTATTACGTATGTTTTTAATATGGGAAGGTTTATTTGCAATATTTAAGTTGGCTGCAATGCAAAGAATTAATGTGTCATTCAAATCTTAATGTAGGTATAAGTTTTTTTATCACTTCCGTTCCAGTCTTTTAAAAGTAACTGTACACGTTGTATTGATTAAAATAAAAGATTAGTGTATTTATGCCAATAGTGTCACCTTTTTAAATTCGAAACATAAGGTTATGGGCCCAGGCTTATATAACAGCTTAATTTAGATTGAAGTTAGTTACTACGGCAGCAAAATCGGCGAGAAGGAAAAAGTGAGGTTAGTTCACTACAGTTTGCCGCGTGGGGCTCAGGCTTGTATACATCGGAACATCATCGAGAAATCCTTATTCTTAGTTGGGAGAGTAGAAGGTTAGTATGGAGGAAAATAACTACAACGTCAATGTAATAAAGTTAGAAGGGCAAGAAATTGGAATATCTAGAAATTTAAAACAACAGTACAGTTGACGGGCCTTGGGTGGTTAAGAATAGTTGAGTGATGACAAGTGAAAAATTGTGGAGTGAACCAAGTGGTCAATAAGATACTTGTAAGGGAATCTATAGATGCCTAAGCGCAAACGTTATTGGTAAGACGAACGTTGGAAGAAACCATGCTACATATTAATACGTATTCTGCCGAGATATGGCGAAAACTTCACAGTGTGTATGAACAGAAAACTGAGACTAGTGTACACATCATACAGCAGAGATTTTTTCAATGTATGAAAGTTCGAATGAAGCATCAATATGTCTGTTTTCTTATCCAATGTATAAGAACTACAAAAACAATTGAAAAAGATGGGTGAAGAAGTTTCAGATAAATTTGAATTTATAATGCACTAGTTTTTGTCCGCGACTTCGCCCGCGTAAAATTCAGAATTAGTAATATATAGATTTTATCCGTGACTTTGTCCGCATTGGATAGTTTTTTTGTATAGTAGTATGAAAAAACCTGAGATGTACTTTTTTGTACGTATGTTTGAATTGTGCCGAGATGGGATGAGGCCATACTAAATGTGATTGTCAAAGGTTAGGTTAGGTTAATACATTTTAAGAAATAGATAGGTTACTGCAATATATTTTTAAATTCGATGTTTTTTTGTTTTTCCTTCCTTGGCCAGAAAAGTAATTTTTCCCATGGGAATGTGTTGTTTTCCTGCAGTCAAAAGTAACTCATGTCCTTTCTTAAGTCTCAAACTATGTCCTTACCAAATTTAATTCAAATCTGTTCAGTAGTTTAAACGTAAAAGCGATCAGCCCACCTGAATTTCTCCATAGGAATACGTCATTTTCCCGGGGTAAAAAGCTGCCTATGTCCTTTCTCGGGTATCAAAATATCTCCATACCAAATTTCGTGCAAATTGGTTCTGTGGTTTAGGCGTGATTGAGTAACAGAAAGACAAACAGACAGACAGATAGAGTTACTTTCGCATTTATAATATTAGTATGGATTAATGTTCTTACCAGACGAATATAAACATTTCATTTCCTCTAAGGAATTGGCGCCTGACGACAAACAATCATTTGACTTAGTGGCCAGACTACTGATCGAAGAAGAGGAGTAAAAGAGGATATTATCAATCCAAGAGTAAAAGAAACCATAAAACTAATAGTGAACGGATCGTGAGAAATAATAATAACTGCTTCTACGAGTTTGCTTCTCGTATTGTGTGAAGTTGAAAATTTCAAAACATCAATTTACATGCCTTACCTTCTTTATATTTTAAACCGATTTGTTCATTAAATTCAATCTCTAACCACATTAAAGTAACCTGGATAATAAATCTATTGAAGTATCAAATTTAGCTCTTTATTAATATTTATTAATAAATTATTTCGATTAATTATAAAATGAGTCTTAGGAAGTTATCAAAAATATGTATAACAAAATATTTTAACTTTATTTTTAAACGAAATTTTTCTTTTACAAGATAATTATTTTTGTCTTCCCATAAAAAAAAATATATTTTATGTAAAATAGTATATTAGAAATAACAAGGGTATTATCTTCGTGGCTTTTACATTAACGATTACCTATCTAGGCTATCTAGCCTTATTCAGAATTTATGTCCTCTAAAAGACAAAAAAAATATTTACAACACAATTGATGCATACCATCATACTTCATATCAATCACACATACAATTTTATATGACACAAATATTTTGTCTCAATATATGTAATTATGTAATATTTACTCTGAAAACTTATAATTGAGCAACTAATATCTATCGGAAGAGTTCAAAAGATGGACGTATCATCAATCAATATCGACTGAATGGGTAAAATGTCCATCCATCATATCCTTATACAAGATATTGAAGAAATTTACATGTTTTCTATAAATATATTAAATGTAGTTGGAATTAATATAAAAGGATAATATAAATGTGTTCACGTTTAACTTGTAATGTCTCAGTGTGCCTAAAACTGACTTCAAATAAATAATAATGCGAATAACTATAACTTTTACTCTCAGCGCCTTCATCTCCTCCACTAAACATACAAGTATCGCAAACAACGTCTCCGGGAGAATTACGCGTCAAATGGTTACCCCCTCCAGCTGATACCCTGCATGGAGTAATCTTAGGGTACAGGGTAAAAGCTGTACCACAGGAAGATACCGGTGGGTAATAAATGAAAGAGTATAATTTTAAAAGGTTTTATATGTAAAATCATTCTATTTAATTGTATATCTTTTTCTCAATAAAAAAAAAACTTGACATTTCCTCAAGTTCTTTTTTTATAAGAATTTTTTTATTACAACGCTGGATGATTTTTGTACCTAAATTAAAATATTGATCTCCTTCTTTTAGGAATTTATTTTATTTGAAATTGAAGGTTCATTTATTTTTTATTTAAAAAGGTATTCAAGAAACGAGTGACAAAATTATCAAGACTACAGCACTATATTCAAAACAAGAAACCGTCATATCTGGCCTCTTGAAAGGAGTCAGGTATAATTCACATTATCTTGATATGTACATATATATTAAATATTTTTTTATATTTCTTATTTATGTTACAGTTACATAAATATTTTATGTGTCACATATGAGAACTTAAAGTTTATTGTTTAAAAACAAAATAACAATGATTTGAACAATATATAATAATAAAATAAATTCTACAGCTGTTCCGTATCGATTGACTTATTTTACGACCTATTTATTGAAAGGTACTTTCTTTTTCCGATATCTTTTACGATATCATTTAACACAACTTTAAGGACCTACCGAGTTCCATTCCAAAAGATATTGCTATTGAATGGTACAATTACTTAAAACGAAAATGGATTTTAGCTCTTACCATAGTGATTAAATTAAATTGTCTTCTTTAAGCGCATTTCTGTTATAAAATATAAGTGTTTGAAATTAAAACAAATTATCAAAACAATATATCAATGCAGATTAGTTATAATAATAGTTTATTTTGTGGTTGTTGAGGTATTTTCTCTTGGAAACAACACTTTCTTGTACAATATATACATTTATATATAGCTATTAATTGTATATTACTTTGAGATTGTTCATAAAGTTAAACCATACAGGTATTCGGTATCGATTGCGGCGTTTAACAGCGCCGGGAATGGACCCTTCTCCATACCGCTATTTCAAGATACAAGAGAGGGAGGTTAGTTTTATTTGACATTGTATATTATAATAGCTATTTTAAGTAATCAGGGTAAATTTAATGTTTTTAGAACAATTGAAACGATTCTTTATAAAAAATCAATTATTATAATTATTTAAGGTAATTCTCTAGGTTCAAAATTGCTTTTCTTTTTCAAAGTTTATTTCATTTAACTTAGTTATTGTTCTTCAAATTACTTTGTGCCTACCTTAATTTATAACTTCCTGGCGCTTACTCTCCTAAGTGTGTGATTAATTTCCTAATTTTACTACTTTAGATTTTTTTACTTTATTTCCCTCTAAGTTAGACAATTTTGATTAAATTTACGTTTTTTTATTATTGTTTAAATTAAACTAAATTTACTAGACATGATTTAACAAAATACTCTTTTACCATTTCTTATTTCCTAAAGTTCTGATTACGAACTAATTTCAGCTCTAAGGTCATTAAAAATAAATAAAACAATAAAAACTGTCAAAGAGTTATCGTTTTCTAGTTGTAGGTTTTAAACAAAGTTTATTTTTGTCCAAAAACTTATGTAACATTGTGTTATCGCAGAAAATACCTTTATTATTAAGTCGTCAAAATAATATTATATTGCAGTTTTCCACGCATATTTACGTTCCAGGCGAATATTTATTTTCGTAGAAAGAGCCAAATTTTAATTAAGATGCTGTTTACAAAAAAATAAATGTGCACTTTTATTAAACTTCAATTTCAGATTTTAAAATAAAATACTTTAAATGATGTAAATGTATTTTTACTAATATTTATTATGTACATACTTGTTTCTGTACTGGTTCAAACAGAAACTCAATTTTATTAATTTTGCTTCACTAAAATTAATCAATTAGTTCTATAATTTTATCAAATAGTAACAATCACGCAAAAAATTGATAATTAATAATCAAGCTGTACTTACTAAAAATGTTTGTTAGAGGTTATTTGTTTTGGCTTAAGATAATGATCTTACAAATAACGATGGTGCAAATAATCTGATTTTGTAATCGTAGCATCGTATACGATTTAATTAATATTGAAATAATTCAATGATAATATTTTAGCTTTAATTTTGAATATATTTAAAAAAAATTTAGTCACCTTAGGTAATTCTATAAATATAGATTGAACTATGGTTTTTTGTAACATTGAAATGAAAATTGATAAAGATACCTATTTTGTCTCAAAAATATATAAGAAAAAAAATCTTACAGAGAGTTTTTTTTTTTGAAATAAAATTAATAATTATTATGGAACAAGTTTTAAAACCATCTGGTGGTAAAGAATATTGTAATTAAGACAAAAAATAATAATTTGCACACATTTTCTTTAGACAAGACATTGTAGTAAAATTTTATTTTGTATTTAATTCAATAGCCCCCGAAGAAGGTCCAACCTCAGTCGAATGTGGAGGTGTGACGTCATCAGCACTTCGAGTTAGCTGGCAGCCCATACCTGTTCACAGACAAGCCGGCTCTCTCGTTGGCTATTCCGTGTTATTCGCGGCTCAAGGTTAGTTGATGGAGTTAATTCAATTTAAGGGTTTTATACATGGTAGAAAATTCAAATATTTATACCTTCAATGTTTGTTCATAATATAGAGTAAATATTTTTTTAAATTAGAGATAAAAAAGTATTGCTATAATTGTATATTATAAAACAGGTCGTCCATGGCAAAACGCAACATCTATAGTCACGGAAATGCGTTTACAAGGACTCCATAAGTTTACTAACTACACCGTCAAAGTTGCGGGATACTCTAACTATGGAATAGGACCCTTTTCCTTCCCCATTGTGTGTTCTACGCTACAGGATGGTGAGTTTTATGGGGCTATTACAATGGTTTCAATTTATGACGTATAACTTTGTACTTACAAAATTTCCTCGTAACAAAGCTGCTATACAATTACCATTCAAAGTTAATATTAACTTCAACATAACATTGTTAATAAGACAAACAATTTGCTGCATTTCGGAACAAACACAGAGAAGCAAAAAGCTAGTTCAGAGCACTGTACTAGATTAAAATAAAATAAGATTACGATTTACTGTAGTGATTCTCTTGCTAGTGTTTCCCAGAGACATCGTAAATAACAAAACTAGTTCCAATTTCACTGCATACATTTGGTATTTTACATTACATACATTGTTATATTTCATTTATTTGGTTTTAAAAGCTTGATAAAATTAAAAGTTAACCTCAAATATTCTAATAGATATGAACTAAAAGGGTTAGCGTATATTCTTTATATTTGATGACTATAGAATCATTTGACCACAGCATAAAAAGAATCCCCAATAATAATACTTGTTTTTTAAATGATTTATATACAATAAATTTTACACTGTAAGTCTATCATGTTAATAAAATGGTAAACATAAATTATCATTGACTCAAGTTCCGGATGCTCCGTCCGAGATCAAGCTTCTCGTGAGTTCAGCTAATTCCCTGTTGGTGAGCTGGAAACCGCCGCGGCCGAATGGAAGACTTCTGCATTATACCGTGTACTCTAAATTGACGGCCAGGTACTTTCGCTATAATAGCAAATCTTTGGGTTTTTATTCAATTATATTGTTAAATTCAGGTACGCTGGCTGTAAGATACTTGTGAAGAGGAGAAGTGAAAATAAACAAAATCAATTAATACTGCTTTTAAAATTTACAAGAGCGTACCACTTAAAGTTAGAATTTTAAGTTCACTGCACTATTTACGCATACCAAAGAAATATGTTTCCTTTAAAAATTACCGTGTCGAAACTGTAAATCTTGTTTAAAAATATTGAACTGTAGTTTCAAGGAAAATCCAGTTTCTACTCTAAATCAATGTAAATCGAGTTTCAGTCAATTTGTTTCCAATTTTCAAAGTCAAATAAAATCCGGTACATTTTCTGATGTCTAAATCGGATTTCCTCGGAAAATTCTTACTCTTTTATAGTTTAACGACAACAGCCAATATTTTATATTATATGACTACTTGTTTACAAAAATACTAGCTTGTTAAGAAAATATGTGATATATTTATTGTTTATTTATTTATTTATGTACCAAAAAAAAAATTCACTTGTATATAAAAATGTGATACACAAAGGATTTCTTACGAATATCCCTAAATAAGGATCTCTTGCAGAAACTCTTAATAAAAGAAAGATATGTATATATCTATAGAAAAATAATTATAAATTAATAATCATACAAAAATAGACAATTTAGACATAGGTACATCAATTCATAAATATTATTTACATAGCTTTAATTATAAGGTATATAAAACATAAACATATAAAGATAAAAAACGTGTAATGTATAAAAACATGTTACTCAAAAAATAAATTTAATAAATTTTATCCAGCAATGATGGCCCGCAAATCCATCGTGTGGATATAGAGACAAACATAGATGCTTACGAACAAACTCAAAGTTTGGAACTCAAAGGTTTGGTAGAGGGCAGACAGTATGACGTGTGGGTGAGTGCTAGTACAGCTGTCGGCGAAGGTCCGGAAAGCAGACGGGTCAGTAACGCACCATCACAAAGAGGTGAGTTAAAAAAAAAATTAGTACTTTCGATACTAGATAATTTCTATTTTAAAGAAGTAAACATTTTCCCTTTCTTTTAAGAAAGCCTTGAATAGTTATGTTATGCCATTATTTACTTTTTTCGACCATGTTTGACTTCTTGTAACCATTGTAACATTTTTCTGGACCCTCCTCCCTCTCTTCTTATGTCCACATTTATGTGGGATACAGCATAACAACTTTATAAATTGTGTCTGTAGTGGTAGTTACAAGCAAATAAAGAGTTTTTTAAGTTACATGATTATTTAGCCCTAAATCAATCAAGTCCAGGTACTAAGAAAAACAATTCAATTGCAATCACTGCTCAACAGCCCTCGGGTTTTTCCAGATAGGTCTCAAGTAAGGTCTGTGTGTTTGCACAGATTTTTGGGATGTGAAATAAATTCCAAGGGTTCCACATATTCTTGCTAAATTTGCATTATCACTTGTCTAGATTAGGTTAAGTATCACAAGCGTGCTTGTTTTTAGGGTGGGGTAGGGTGTTAGCAAGAAAGAATCCGGAAAGTCAGATTTAAATGCCGTTCCCGAGAACAGCAAGATCCTTCCATCACCACTTGTAATAAATATTACTACTCATTTTAGTGAGAGTTCTACCGTGCTATTACGTTCAGCGGGATCCTGCAAACTTTTTTCATGATTTCTATACAACGCTGAAACATAGTAACTATCAATTTTCATTTCACAGCAGACCTTGGCTAGTAAGTCTCTAGTATGATGAATATTGCATTTCAACATAGTGCTAACAGTGTTCGATTCTGCCAACATTAAGGCCTTGAATACAAACACTACCAAAAGTGATTCTAAATCATAACCATGGAAGTTCGTTGTAGCAAGGACATTTATTCTCTGATGAAGCAAATTATTTCAATCCCTAAGAGTTCTTGATGTAGTTTGTTTGGAACGGAATGTCCAAGTTGTCTCGATTTTAGTGACTTCGCCAATCAATACCGTATCAGATGAATACGTGGTTACAACATCCACTATAAATAGAGTGAAATAATTGAAAAAAATTGTTATTCAGTCATGTGATGAATAGAAACATATTCTCACATAAATACAGGATCAATTTTAATTCACTAGACGGCGGTTAGTTATTACTTGTACACAATTCTTATTAAAAGTGTTACCATTTCTTTTATAACTTTTCATTTTTTTTTCAAAATTCTTCCTGTTTTTCACAAAATACTTAAAAATATTTATTCAAAAGTTCATTGGCCTTAAAAAACTAAATTAAGTTACATAAAAGTCATATAACAACATTTGTTGCTTCTATTTATACGATTTAAGATTAATCCTGCAGGCTAGTATGACAATAAATCCGACAATGGAAAAACAACATTTTTTATTTAGTAAGACTAATTTGATTTTTTTATAGAAGAGTATGTGGAGCGGGTAGGAAGTTAGGCCTTGTTGATATTAGTGTAGCTGCTCTGTTTTAAATTTTCATTAATAGCTAAAATAAATGCGTAAAGTTTTTTTGTATATGTATTTACAGATATCATATAGGGTTTTCCATTAAGGGCGCTTGATCTTTGAAATGCAAAAAAAAATACATGTAGGAAAGATATTTGCAAAATTTTTTTTTTATTTGGAAGGTCTATCGACCCCATTATGTATGGAATATGACATCATTCAAATGACGGCTTCGGTTGGTGGTTATGGTTGGTGGTTTATGATTTTTACATACACTTTAGAAGAAAACTTATTTGATAACAATGACTATTCATTGTCTTCGCGCCCTTTACATTGCACTCTTGTATAGCATCGATTATATTTTCTATAACATTTCTTTGTGTTTCATTCTTTTTTTAAAGTTTTCCAATTTTTTTTTTGCATTATTCTTGGTTGAATTATGCTGATAAGTTCATATGACAGCTTTTATATGCCAAGAACAGTTGTTGACGCAAAGTCTCCCGCTTTCTATTACGTTACGGTGTTTACTCACTCTTTATGAACAGTAGCAATGTGCTTCTAAGTGAATTACAAAGAATATTGACATCGTTAATATAATAACAATAATTTACAAACAGACAAGGATTTTCCCTTAAAATAAGTGAAAGAGTTGCTAATATAACCTATTATTAAAACTAAAAATAACGTAAAATACAATAATCATATTTCCTGTAAAACATATGCGTTAAGGGTTTACAATTCGATTTTTTTAAAGTCCCTAGTTATTTATTACTATAAAAAACGTCAATTGTTGTTTAAGTACCACCTCCGAACCTTGTAGCTCATCCTAACTTTCTATAAGACCTCCCAGATTTTTTACATAATACTTTAATGCTTCCCTAATAAACAATGTGAACAGAAGGCATGAATACATAAGTTAAACAAGCAAAAAAAAATTTTCATTAGAAAATGTAGAATGAACAATTTACCGACACGAGCAAGATTTGAACCTGTAACTTCCGGATTATCGCATTTCAGTTGCTTTACTTTCTAAGCTATTCCGTCCTGATTTGAGCCAATAAATTATTTTCGTAAGACATCTTTAGATGTATGTCCCCACCACATTGATTGTTTAAATTGTATATTTATATGCCTAATAATTCAATACATATTTTTATTTTTATTTCAATTCAGATATTAGCTCAACTATGCTTTATTTTTTAAAATATTATTAAATGAAAAAATCATACCTTCGATATATTTTTGTGTATGCAGGATATTAAAGTATAACTTTTCTCTTTGGAAGTCAAAAGAGTTCTTCGTTAAAAATATTGGGGAAAAATCCTACATCAACTGAATAATAGAATAAGTTACTTACTACATATGTATGCTTTATGCATACAAATCATGATGTTATAAACTAAAAAAGAATATAAATTTAAAGTTTTATCAGATGCTTGATGAATATTTTTAGTCCGATAAATTCGAAAACAGCTTCAATATCCTACCCTTCACTCAGTGTTGACAATTTATGAAGATTAAATGGCAGAATCGGCAATGTAGCCATTGTTGCGATGGAGATTAAAATCGATTTCTTCTTCAATTTTTATACCTTGAACTGTTTTCAGAACTAGGAAATTTGTGTTTATTAGAAGTTAAAGGTGAAATATATATTTGTGGACATAAAATAAATAGTGATTAATATTTAATTTAATGACATACATTTATACATATATATACGTATGTCTTGTATTATATTCTTCTGTACTTAAGTACAGAAGAATTTTAGTATAAGTATGATAACGTACATATGTACTTAATAACTTAATTAATTCCTAGTGGTAGCCGGTGTTTGGTCACTTGGGGGAAGAGTGTCAGTTCGTGTACACTCAGCGTTACCACTAGCATGTCGGAGCGTAGGCTCTCCACCACCACGTACTGTGTGGTACCACAATCATAATATCATAACACACCATCCGCGATTCACGCGAAATAAAGATGACAGCTTACTTATTAAGAGTAAGTTTTTTGTTTGCTTACTAGAATAAAACTAATATCGTTGACAATGATAAGTATAAATAAAATTTGTGCATATATAAACAGGCATAGATCAATCGCTCAGTGGCAACTACACTTGTCTTGCAAAGAACCTATATGGATCAGACTCGGTCGTATACTCAGTGAGAGTCCTACCACTACCTGATCCACCATCTTTGAGAGCGACACCTTATAAGGACTCAATAGTAGTTGAATGGGATGAGATAAAAATTTCTAACGAATCTGGTTTTGGCGTTAGTAAGTATTTATTATAATTTTTTATTTTAATAAAATATCTAATATTTATTTTAATTTTAAAATATATCATTCCTTACCAGGCTACAATCTTACCTGGCGTGAAGAAGATGGTCCTTGGCAAGAAGCTTGGCCCACAACACGGTTGCCAAATTCCCAACAGATGCAGCTTCCAGGTGTCCAACAGCATGCCCTGACTGGTTTGAAGTGCGGCACTAAGTACTCCATTCGAGTTACCGCTACAGATAGCGTTGGCACATCCGCACCAGCTCATGTTGATGTTACTACTTTGGGTGGAGGTACATATATTTATTAGAAAATTCAATTTATTTTAACGATATATAAATAAAGTCACTGAATTTTTTTGGGAAGCATAAATTCTTTGTGGTATAATTGATTCCATCAGAATATACTGTTTAATTAGATAAATTAATTGCGTACATTCTGTCTTCAATTAAATCTAGAAATATATGCCTGTTTAATAGCACCAGTCTCACCATTATCGACTGACTGGCTTTGGAGCAACGCTACTCACATTTACATACAGCTGAGTGGTTGGGACGACGGTGGTTGTGACGTCACAAAGTGGGACGTTGACTATCGAGGTCTCGGTACAAGTTTCTGGCACCGAGCTGATAATTTAGCTGTAAGTAAATTATAACTTAAAGGGTACATTTCATTCTTAATATAATTTCATGGAATATTTTGTATGACTCTTTAAATAAATTCCACAAGAGAGACACACATTAATTCTAATATATACTATCTAAATTAGCAACAAAAAAAAATTTTGAGAAAGGTCCACACTAACTCTCCACACCCACAGACTTTAGATCCAAACCTTGGTTGGGGCTACAATTACGCGCGATTACCTACATCTTACGCGCTCGGCTCCCTTACTCCTGGGACGTGGTACCAAGTCCGCGTGACTGCATACAATGATGCTGGAACAGCCGCTACAGTATACACGTACGCTACCAAGACGGAAGATGGTGGTAAGTAGAACAACTCGAGACATTCTTCAATAAAATATAATGTTGGCTTATTTGCATTTTTACAAATTTCTTCATAAGCTTTACATCTAAGCTATACTCCCAAAAGGCAGTCAGAATAAATAATCTCGCAAAATAGTAGCCAGAGAAAATTACCTTTAAAAGACTAAATATTACATCAAAAAATATATTTAATAAAGTTTAAAATGCAGATACCGTTTGTAAAAGTAAGTCGTGTCGTGTGCGACGCCGTAGCACATTTATAAGAGTTTTAAATATTATATGAAATTAGGGTTTTTTTGTAAATCCTAGAAACACCAAGAAACTTTTGCATGTTATTAATAGAGGGTCTATAAGAAAAGATAAACGGTTGTCACAAGATTTTAAAAAGACATAGGGTATTGTTGCATATTTTTTCCGGAAAATAAAATATTCCGAGCTGTTGTTATTATAACAAAAAATATTTTTCTGTTTGTATTATTATTACGACAAAAATATTTTTTATGACACTATATCTCTAATAATCTAGAATTGACGGTTGATTAATTGGGTAAATGAAAAATTCTATAAACATAACATTTCTATTAAAAAGATGAAAATCATAGCAATGATTGAAGGTACTTTATCAACTTTCTCCAATCAGTGAATAATCGATAGAATCTAAAATATTCACAACGGAAACTCATCACCAAGTTTCATCAAAACTTTTGCCATTAACAACCAGAATTTAGCTGTGAGATCGGTAGTCCTTTACTTATGTATAGGAGTTTGTTTGAAATAACGTATAATAATTGAAAGGATAATATGGCTTAAATTACAATAAATAGAAAATACAGATAAAATATTTATTCATATTGTCTATTAAAAATGTGATCACGAGTAATCTACGAAATAACATTTAAAAATATATGTAAAAAAATTTTATACCAATATGTACTGGGTTTTAAATTAGTATATTCTTTTTAATTTACATTTTACAACTAAATAGGCAAACTTGTAACAATATTGACTTTGAAAACAACTTAGTCAGTAATTCTTATTTATCCATCAAGTAGTATTGTTCAAATAAGAGTAAACACTTAAACACAATTCTGCTTAATTAGCATTTGCTCATGGGACTATCTTCTGAGAACTTGTGCAATAAGGAAATTAGAATACAGACGTAGTGTATTTAAATGAATTTGAATCTACATACTACAAATTGAACATGTTTAATGTAATTTAATTTTATTCCTTACAATACTATTAACTTAAACATGTGGTATATCCGCGATATAACAAATATTCTCTTTTTATTTTGTAGAAGAAGTTGGTCCACCATCAGATTACTTCGATTTGAATATGCTGGTAATAATATGCAGTTCAGTGCTGTTGGTGATATGTCTTCTTGCATTTATCTGTATACTGTTGAAAAGGCATAGGTAAATATGTCATTCAAAATGTATATGGAAATTTTATGATAGACAAAAAAATTACTATTAAAAATATTATTTAATAGACAGAATTACTCATCATATCGCCATTCAATGGCTGAAGAAGTTAAATCTCGGGACGAAAGTGTCGCATCACATTCTGAGCACAAGGAACGCTATGCACATACTCCTAGGATTTATACCTCCCCTGTACATCCCAGGAAGACTAGTAAGAATGGTAAGTAATTCCTTGAGTCAGTATAGAGTTAACTTTAACTTATTACTAAAATCAACATCATTAATCCCATTAAAATAATACGTCCTTAATATTTGTATTAAGTTTGAATTCATTTAATTTCATGTACCGCAAAGATTAAAAATGTGAAAGTTTATGAAATTGTACATATAAAGATACCCGTGGTACATCCACATAAGAATTACGAATACATAAAGTCAACATAGACCTATATTCCAAAATGTTCATCATCATCATCATCATCATCAGCCTATCGGAAGCCCACTGCTGAGCATAAGCCTCTTCTCGCATGGAGAAGGTTTGAGCATTAATCGCCACGCTTGCTCAAGACGGGTTGGCGATTTCAAACTTATAATTTGAAATTATAAGTCCAGGTTTCCTCACGATGTTTTCCTTCACCGTCCGTCAGTGGCGTCTAAATACTGTTAGAAAGTACATATGACAATGAAAAATCACATTGGTACTTGCCAGGTTTCGAACCCGCGCCCTCACGCATGAGAGGCGGTCCTTTAACCTCCAGGCCACCACGACATTCAAAATGTTATTAGGTTGTAAATACTTTTGAATGAAGGCTTATAAAAAAATATTGTAAGTCTTACCCTTCACTTTATAGTGACGTCATATTTCTTATAGCTTGATTTAAAAATACGATAAGCATGGATTTCATTCAAACCAGTCATAAAACTCCGATTGATAATATTAGAAATAAACTAAGGGAGAATTTTGTTCCTACAGAGATGTTTGAGATAAGTCCTTATGCCGAATTCGCTCTTGGATTCAGGACTTTTGACCACGTTGAAAACCAAGATTTGCCTAGCAGACTTCCATCTAGACCGAGGTTTGATACTGGTGAGTTGCTATGTTCTTCAATATCCCAAAAATTTATAATTAAAACACACTAGTTTAGCGTCAGTATTGTAACTACTTGTTTTACGACTAGATTACACTTTGATTGTATCCTGTTACTATCACAAGTGTAATCTAGTAGTAAAACAATCATTTTACCTAAATGAGCAATTTTAAAACATTACTATCATCTCAATAGCCGCTCAATGACTACTTATTATGCAATAGTTTTTATTGGTATTATATCAGTTATTTTCTAATCGAAACGGGGTCATGAATTACAAATCTGAGTTCCTAAAATATGCAGATTTCTAACTATCACTTCACCATCCAGAATCACACAAAACATATATATTTATAACAAAAAAATAGTTTCTGAAACCTCGGAGTCAATATCCGTTATTTAAATAAGACCAACAAAGTATTGTATTTCATACAAATATCAAATGAATTCTCATGTTGGTGAGGATACCGAAAGGTCGTACTTTGTAACCAGATCCTATTTATCACAAAATCCAACTTTGTGCAGAAGTAACTCAATTATCTGTTATTCGATTGAGAGACCTTATTCGCTTTGTCCAGATAGCTTACAGTGAAAGTGAACTTATTAATGATTTAAATTTTAGTAAGCATAATATCATTTCGGTTTTCTACTAATAATATAATGGTCGATATTCTTCATATTGAAATATATTGATGTTTTAGAGCGATTTCTAGAATATTTTATTTATTATTTTTTAAATGTATGTGTCAGTTACAAAAAATAGAAAAGTTATTTCATAATACATATTTGATATAAGGCAGAATAATAATTTTAAATTAATTGCTATGTTATAGGTAGACCAAACCAATACACCTGCCTAGAGCAGTTTCCGAATATTTGATTAAAATTTGCAATCTACGTGTATGAATATTGCTTCCTAGATATTGGTTTGTGCGGCATTCATATTAATATCATAATCTATATATTTCCCTGACTTTGCCTGCCGTATCAATTATATGTTTGTCAATTTTTAATGATTTTCCTTTTCGTCCGATTTCTTGAATTAATTGTATCAATCATGTTAAAAAAATATTCATAGAAATTGGTGTAATTTAACAAAATCCGATCATCAGAAATAGCTGATAGGATTTTGTTTTAGTTCATACATAACATGAGTTTCCACCATCAGCTAAAGTTAACAATTATTAAAAGTTTTTTCTAGTTTAGCTTACTGTAACTTCTGCACAAACCCAATTAATATTATATAATTTACGCTATCAATTAATTTAATTTACTATTCTTTTAACAATGACGTTCGCGCTTATAACTTTAATGCCATCATTAAACAAAGCGTAGAGAAGTACTGTACTGCGTATTTTCCAATTTTCTGTATAATTAGTATTAGTTTGAATTGTATAAATATAAGTTTATTGTCGCCATTATTTATGTAATTGTAAAAATGAGTTAAAAAATTAATTTCAAATATTTTATGACAACAAGAAAACAAAGTAATTTTAAATGGATCAATAATGGTCATAACAGTGTTTGAAAAATCTGTTACATCAAAAAGTTATATAATCGCCTCTGTTTTCTACATTCCTACTTCCGTCGAGATCATTATTTATCAAAACAAATTGCTCTGCAATGTTACATTTCTTCTGTTAAACGTTTTTAGTACTAGAAAACATTAGACTGTACATATTTTATATGTATGTGAATTTGGATTTATATATGTAGTACATTATATGGTCATTTCATTATTGATATAATATGTTTGTTCACGTTTCTGTGACCGTATTACCAGATGTGCAATACTATTTTTGCATATCCCAAAAGATTTGATTTGCTTACAAATCACACAAACTGTAACCTCCAACTTATATTATTATTGGGATAGTTTGTGAGTATGTTGGGACATATGGTTGTTTGATATTTCATGCAACAACTTGTTAACGGATTTTGATGAAATTTTACCATAATATTATTTAAATAATTATATAAAACATAAAGACTATAATTTATTCACCAAGCTCGAGAAACACTCTTTGTTACTTCGTTTCGTACCCTCATAGTGACTCGTCTTACAATAATCACTCTTATTTGTTCTTAAATTTAGACAAATAGAACTTTAACAACTACAATCAGTATCAATTAATTAATTTCTTTAATTAAATGGACGTTTTAGAAATAAAAAAAAGCGTTTTATTATAATACTTATATTTTAATTGTGTTTCATATTGGAATTAAATTTCCCTTTCTGATATTGGTTTTCGAGAATATTTTATTTAGGGCTTAGTTCTTATCTACTTTTTGGGGATGTGTTTTATGTAGTAGTATTTTATGTTGGCGTGCTCTGTGGTGCTTTTGTTTTGATGGATTATTATTACAACTCTTTCTGAGATCCGTTTCGGCTGAAATAAATAATCCGTGAGTATCTGAGACGTTGTTGGTATTCTTCTATATTATGTATTGTTCTTTGTTGCACGTATTTGGGGAGTGATTTTATATTAACTGTCTACTGGTTAATATTGAGGAGTGTGAAAAGCTTTAGAAGAAAAGAGTGCCTGAGTTGTATGAATAAAGTTTGCGGGGCAACAACTGTTATATAAATATTAGTAAAATTCATTGCAAGCTTGAGTTTTTCTATTGTCATGTACCATTTTTCTGTGTCAAAGTTCGTAATGTAATAAGTATATTATAAGTGTGGCTACGACGCATTTATTTGTTAATTCGCTTAGTTAAATCTTGGTGTTATGGTATAAATGCTTATTCCTATTATACCGTAGTAGTCCTTAATTTACCCTAAGGATTCTGTTCTTTCTCCAACGATTATCTATATCGCCGTACCGTACCGTACCGAGTAGATGGATAGCGCATTTTAGAGTAGCTAAAGATATGTGTGGATTTTTGTTTGTTTCGTACTTTGTAAAGGCGTATATGTTAATAATCATATTTTATTGACCGCCAGTTGTTACCACTTTGCCTGTTATATCCAAATGTATAACTTGTTGCAGTGGATTTTTGTATTAGGTACATTAAAGCTTGTACGACGTCCGAAGGTTCTTTGAATGACCTGCAAACACATCTCCTTACCCTTATACTCATTTGGTCAATCCTACAGTGTTATTTTATTTTAAGCAATATCTTCACCCAATCCGAGTGTTTCAATCCCATATGAAAATAGTTTATCGAACTCCAATGAAGAGTTGTAGAAACCATAATGTAAGATATTTATGCAAACCCTCCAATGGCGAACCTAAGCTGCAAGAATTTTTAGTTTCTATTTATTAACTAATTACAATCAGCAGTGACAGTAAATTGTCTCCATAAAGATATTGCCGAATACTCTATATTGCCCATGTGATTGCCAAGGTTTCAAGTTCATACGAATGATAACGACTATTAGTTCCAGCTGTGCTCTTGCTTGCAATGAGCATTTTGTCCAGGAGTTTTTTAGGGTTTTCCATTAAGGGCGCTTGATCTTTGAAATGCAAAAAAAAATACATGTAGGAAAGATATTTGCAAAATTTTTTTTTTATTTGGAAGGTCTATCGACCCCATTATGTATGGAATATGACATCATTCAAATGACCGCCACGGCTTCGGTTGGTGGCGCGCACACGAAAGGTCCAATTTTCGATGACTCTGGCGCACAAATCGGGCTGTATTTGATCGATGGCGTGGCGTATGTTGACTTTGAGGGCATCGGTGGTTTGCGGCTTGTTGGCATAGACCTGCGACTTAAGAAAACCCCACAATAAAAAGTCCAGCGGGGTCAAATCGCACGATCTCGGTGGCCAGTTCACGTCGCCTCCGCGCGAGATGACCATGTCCAGAAATTGCTCGTGCAGAACTTCCATCGTAGCGTGTGCTGTGTGGCACGTAGCGCCGTCCTGTTGAAACCACATGTTGTCCAGATCCATATTCTCGATTTCAGGCCAAAAAAAGTTGGTTATCATCGACCGGTATCGCTCACCATTGACGGTGACGGCCACACCATTATCGTTTTCGAAAAAATACGGACCAATCACGCCTCCGGCCCAAAATCCGCACCAAACAGTCACTTTCTGCGGGTGCATTGCCACTTGGTGAACCTCGTGTGGATTGGTCTCGTCCCAAATACGGCAATTTTGCTTGTTGACATAGCCATTCATCCAAAAATGCGCCTCGTCGCTGAAGATGATTTTTTTGCCAAAATCGGCGTCAACTTCCAACTGCTCTAATGCCCAGTCAGCGAACACACGGCGCTGTCTATGGTCATTAACCTTGAGCTCTTGGGTCAGCTGGATCTTGTACGGGTGCAGGCTCAAGTCACAACGCAAAATTCGCCAAGTTGTCGTCTGCGAAAGGCCGAGTTCCTGTGCGCGACGCGGAATTGACTGCCGCGGGTTTTCGAGGACACTGTCGCGCACAGCGGCGATATTCTCGGCAGATCTCGCGTTACGTTGACGCACGGGAACCGGCTGATTGTTAACTGACCCGGTTGACTCGAATTTGTCCACCAATCGACGGATAGTCGACTCGGCAGGACGATCATCGCGACCGTGTTTTACGGGCGAAGTGCGCGGAACGTTGCTCGAACTGAAGACCCATTTTCATAAAACAATTTTATGATTTGCACGTGCTGCTCGACACTGTAACCTGCCATGGTGGTTTGGGAGGACGGAATGAATATAACACATTGCATTTGACAGCTGTCACTCAAACAACATGGCCGCAATCAGCTGTCAAAGTTCAAGCGTCCCTATTGGAAAACCCTATACATATAAAGAGGGAACAAATCTTTAGAAATAGCATGTCAGCCCAGAAAATATCCAACTCATTTTGGTGTTGTTGGTATCGATCCTTTTACTTTAAAAAAACATATTCATAAACTTTCATAGACTGTCTTCATTTTATCAAAAAAAGTTGAAGCCACTTTCCCGTACAATTTCGGCTAAAACCATATTCAAGTATCACATCATTTGTTTTAGTGCTAGCACGATCTTCAAAACTGTTGGCTTCTTTGTATTATGCAACTCGCTCCTAGGTCTTTCATCAGTAAGACAACCAATTACTGGTTCTTCTAGACCTTCGTTTTACAAATTGTCTGTATCTTATTTTCCCTATAAGACCCAGTATCGGTATAGGTATTTGAAAATATCCCTTCAAGAGTTCATAAACACGTTCTTATAAATGAACAAGGTCTCGAAGGTAACGGTGTTCAAGTTCAAAGTTGTTGATTAGGTTTTTGCACAACTCAGCCCATGAAGATTTATAGACCATTTAACAGCTGTCCCATCTTTTTATTCTTCCCTTAAAGAGGCTGCCAACCTTTTATCAAAAATTTTTCAATCTATATGCCGCAAAGGTGTTTTCAATGGGATCCCACATTAATTTGTATTTCGTTTTCTTGTGGTCAATTCAAACGTTCTGAAGTTTGCTGCATCATTTGTATAACGAACTGTGATGGCATTTTATACATAGGTGTGTTAGGTAGTGCTCATTTCTTCGCTGATTTTTCTATTAAAGTTCTAGTACTATTCTTTGACCCAAAGTGTGATTCCATTCCTGTTCTGTTTTAGCTAGTCGAGGTTGGACCTGATCTCATTTCTGATGAGGAATAAATCGAATGTATATTTTTTGCTGTAGTTTTCTTTATGAGTCTCCATGTCGATAGAATGAACTCAATCGACAAGTTGGACAAATACTTTTTATTTTTTAGTTTGCCAGACCCAACTTTTCACTAATATATACATATATATACTAAGAGTTTTTTTATGACTACCCTCATAATCGAACAATCCTTTTCATACGCTCCTTTAAAAATGTTTTTTTGACTACATCAATGCTCAATTAATTATTTTTCCCTATATTTTATTTATGTTATTTCACAAATAAAAATGAAAAAAAGAACTCATATTTGCATTTTTCTGCACTTTAAATTACTATTAATCATTATGTATTTAATTTAGAAATTATAGTATATTTTAATTTACTATATAGAGTTATAAGTTACCCACCTAAGCAAACAAGGTAATAACTTATAAGTTAAAGTATAACAAAAATTTTTTATACTAATAATTTGCTTATAGAAACTAGTTTTCAAACACGCTCCGAATCGGATGACAGTGACAGTACCTCAAAGGCAACAGTTTCAGGGATGCCACGACGTAAGTATATTTGAGTTGACCATAATTTATAACTTTTAACAAACTAAATGAAATTAGTTTTTTCGGATTACCACGCGTAATTTTATTATTTTTAAAAACTAAATACTGCCGACGTTTTGGTTACTTTGCAGCGACTGTGATCACGGGCAGATGAGATGAGAATGTCTGTTAGTTGGTCTTGTTATTTGTCATCTACCGCCAACGATTACTTAATTTTCTAGCGTACCGATCCGGATGCCACCGGAATGCTTGTGAAAACGGACATCGGATTTTATATTTTCAAGGAGGGCGTTCCAGGTATTGGATAGATTCCAGCCATCTCCTTTTGTATGTTTGTTTATGGAATGTTTTTAAATTTCATTAGCCTCGAGGATTAATCTCGGTATGCACCTGTCTTCAAGAGCGAGGATCTGTGGTTTATCAAACCGAATATAACGGTCTGGTTTTTTCATTGTATGTTTACAAATTGCTGACTTTGACGCGAGCCTATTTTTAATGTCTGAAACATGTTCGTTCATCCTTGTACCGATGCTCCTTTTTGTCTGTGCAATGTATGGTAAGCCACATAACAATCAAGATTATATTCACTCGCTTTTTGTAAAGGACACTCTTGACTGGTTTTTTACATTGTTGAAATTAAAGATGTTTCATATTCTGTCAGTAATTCCTTTCACATATGATATTCTTGTTGTTGTTTTTGGCTTGTTATTCTTGCGATGCTGGCAAGGCACGGCCAGGTGGTTGATGGTAAAAGCATGCTTTAAATGCTGCAGCTCGGCCTTTAGATGGCTAGCATCACAAAGGTGTTGGGTTCTCTGAAACAAAGATTTGCCAACGGTAGGTAACTGGATAGGGTGGTGGTGTGAGTTACCATTGAGATAACTATCCGTATGCGTGGGTTTCTAATAAACAAAAAAATAAAAATAAAAAACATCTCAATTTTAATAGATAAGATGGCTGGAAACTATCTAACACCTGGGACCCCCTCATTAAAACATAAAATCCCATGTCTGTGACCACACCGTCAGACCTCGAGACAAAGGTAGCGCATTCTGCAGGCGTCCACAGCGGTAGGCCAAAAAATTAAGAAATCCATGGTGGTAGATGATAAATAACAAGACCAACTGACAGACATTCTCATCTCGTCTGCCCGTGATCACGGTTGCTGCAAAGTAACTGAAACGTCGGAAGTATGTAGTTTTTAAAAATAATATTATATCATGTAGTAATCTAAAAATTTTAAGTTTCATTTAAATGACTACTCGCGGAAGTCTTAGATCACACACACAAAAACAAAAGTTTTACCAGCCAAAAATACATTTTAACTGACCTATGTAATTTAGTAAAATAACAAGAATGTACTTATATACTGTTAATTAAACTTATAGAAAACTGACTACTAACTAGCTAGAAAGGGAATTAACTTAACTTAGCTATAGCTTTGCCAACTTACATTGGCAATGTGCCAACAGATACTGGAATAGGGTCAAAGCTATTAAATAAATTCAGTACATCCGGATAGCTAAATTGCTAGAAAATGGTAATTTATGTTTATTATAACACTACAATTTTATTTCACCTATATATACAAGTTTCCATATTCATTCTGCCTTTATTTGATTATAGTTGAGTTCATTAATGAAATACTAAAAAATAAAAGCAAAAGTTTTTGAGGGTTTTTTATATATTGATGTGTGGAGGATATATGGATTAAGTAGCTTACAGATGAGAATTAGTCAAAGGATACAATCCATATTAGAATTATAATGTAGTTCCCTCGGGATCTTTGCATTATCGTAATGTTCTGCATTTAGCCATGAGACACAGGCTATAAACATATATCGCCGAATATGCCCGAATGAAATATTGTAATAGTTATCAGAAACAAGTTTCCAAAAGTAACTTGGCCTTAATAATAAAATGAAATTTGAGTCGGAAATTTTTTTAGTCTAGTTCTCACTTTAGTTATTTGCAAGTTGAAGTTTAAAACAAAAAGTTGCTATTTATTTTATGGAACTGGATTTGAAATTATAGCACAGTAATAAAGGGATTTATTTGTATGTTAAAGGCTTAATCTATAGCTCTTGGTTATAATTTAGAAGGCCTCCGTCGCGGTAGTTACTCTATACCTTTAATATTGCGCTGTAATCCCCTGAAAGACTAAAACAACGTCTGTACCTGTAAAAATTCCATGGCAGTGGGAGAGTTTGACTTTTTTAATATAGATTATATTATTCGTTATATGATTTTAATTTGGTAATTATGAGCCTCCTTTGTAGAAATGCACGTCATCAATATAACAGCAACAATTTGAGTCTTTTCTATTTATAACTCTTTACGTATCGTCTAATAGTTTAATTTATGCATAACAAAAACTTACTGCTCTTACTTAGGCAGACCATAAAGTTTCTTAAGATTATTGATGCTATTAAAATGTAGGTTTTTTATTGTTGATTATATAGAGGTATTTTAAATGATATAAACAATATAAACATTAAAATATCTTAATTCTAACAAATAATTTTATTTCAGGTAACTGCAGAACACCACATTATAGATGAAGTAAAGGAAGCTAACATTTTGCTTATTTTACGTGATAATGAAAAGTGGGTATTATTTATTTATAAGGCACTATATTTGATTCGTGTTGGGGTTTTAAATTATGTACATTTATGATATCATCTTTGGATTTCATTTATATTTATAACTTGTGTAATATTTACCAATAGTTGATTAACTTATATTGCGTGAGCATTGTTATTTGTCATTTATACTGTAATACATTGATCTGATTTTACATTATTTATAAAGCTGATGTAAACTAAACAATTTTACTGCCAAATATAATTTTATGATATATTGTATTTTAAACAATAAGATGCTCACACGTGGATGAAATCGAAATTGTGAAAGGTCTAAAATTTTAATCACATTAAAAGTCATATAGAAAAATATGTTTATATTTAAGAAGTTTCAGAGTTGTCTTTCGCGGTTTCTTAACCTATAAAGGTCTGAGTAGTTAAATGACATAAAAAAACATAGTAAAATTAGTTCTTCGTATTCTATTAAGGTAATAAGGAATATTAAATTAAATTTTAAAACTTTCAGAAAGACATGAAGTTAGTATTCCTAAAGTAGATTAATACTTTCGATGAGATTGTGTATTTATTCGAAGTCATCTGTTGTGGAACGAATTTGAAAACGAAATGCAAAATTCTGATCAATTCCGGACCCTGGTTTTGATAATAGAATGAAAATATAATGCTTTGTCCATTTTTAACGTATTAATAATAAACATTAGATGAATTCGAATATATTTAAAGAGGATATCACATGAGACATTTTCGTATATCATTTATAAAAGACTGATTCATAAAATTAAGATAGTCTTTGTGCCAAAGTGTATTAATATATTCGATGACATGAATGTCTGTATTCGGCAAAGGTTGAAATGAAAATGTATCTCTTAATTTAGTTTTTGGTGTATTTTTAATATCGGAAGAAAAAATTTTAACATACCCCCGGACAAAGACTAGTATGATATATATTGTACTATGAAAGTAGAGATGTAAGTGAAACTTTGTCGTTGTAAATACCGAGAGCTTTTCTCAATTTTATTGGCTATTATATTGACAAAGTTGCATCATCCCATGTATCTCATAGACCTGTTATTCTTATCGTATTTATTAAATAAATGTTTAAAATACAATTTGTTTTCATTTCATTATAAATATGTTTTGTAAATCATTTGAAGTACAGAAAAGAATGCAAATTTAAAAAACTAGATATTTTTTCACGCTTGAAGATATCATGCAACGGAGACATGTTTAGAATACTACGATATGTTGTAAAGTTAAATTCTGCTGCTTTTACGTAATACATTCACGGTTTGGCTTACATAATTAACATTTAATTAAGTTTAAATCTGCTGACGATTTGCCCCTAACCATTGATAAAACCCTACTGGTTGTCGGCTGTGCCAGAATGGGATACCGAAATGGAATCTAGCTGGCAGCAACATACGGAATCTAGAGCCCTCATTCGAAATCGAATAAAATAAACAAAATATAATGGAATTCAGCAGATTGGGATGAGACAAAACATTTCTTTTGCATCTTTTTTTTGGGCATCTGGTTTTGATTCAGTTTGGTTGTTTGGACTACAGCAGTCACAAACCACCTAGTTTTCCTGACTGCGGTCCCTCTGTGACAAATATCCGTTACTAATTAATGAGTACTGAGAACTTTCAATAGTCTTTATATGAATAGTGCCGTATTGATAATATGAATAATGTTGCTAGGCCATCATATGTTATTCCAGCCAATGTGATAAAAATATGTGAATCCGATCTGGGTCCTATTCTGACTCAGTCTATTTTCATTGATTGATTTTTTAAATATAATACATTAAAGTAACAGCAAAACGCTATGGCTTTGTGAATATACGGCAGCACTTTAGTCCTATAGTTTTTTCTATCACAAGAAAACTGTATTCACAACGGATCCCTGTTCCGTTGTTCAAGATCTCCCTTCCAAACGACACAGGCATAGGCTTCCTTCTTTAACATCCACAATAAAAGATTGGAACAGGTTGTATAAGCCCGTATCTCCTTCCATTCACAATTTAGTTTTATTAAGTTGCGATGGTCAATGGTTAGACCATTGGCTTACTAATTTCAGCAATAAACAGGAATTAAATTTTAAGGATCTATTATTTGCCTTTTTAATAACGAATATTACCATAATACTAACTTTCCTACATAACCGGTAACTAGTTCTCGGTCGCGTATTGAATGTCATCAGATCATTGCATAGTTCAATTTTAGGCACTAAGACTAGATATTAACCAACTGGTTTTTTAGGCTTATTGTTGTTGATGATTCTAGCTCTTTTCCATTGAAAGGTTCATGAACAAATCACCAATGTGACCGCCGCCATTGATTGCTCTACATTTCAACAACATATTTTACACCAGCAACATATACGTGTATGCTTATAAAAATTCAGGCGATGCTTTCTGTCGATAATATTGACTAAGAAAATATGTCTCGAGATAAAGGGGAAAGACATAATTTTCCACTCATTCTAATCCTGCACGTCAATGAATATTCATTATCTTTCTAGGTTTTTCCAAGAGCTAAAACATGGTTTGCTACAAAAAACGAGTGTACAAGTTTATTCTACATAAATGACAGTGTAATTTTTTTTATGTTACATATATCTACAGAGTTATATAGCCACTTCGCATCAAATAGACCGCCTGTTTGTGTTGCTTGACTTTTATAGTGCAAAAAAGTATTGAACCACACGAGTGAAATTTAAATTCCTAAAAATTAATGTCTTTTTAACTTTTATTGCGATTCGAAGCTACAATTTCTGTCGTAAATTTTTGGAACAGATGCTTTGAATGTTTTTACATGCTCCTTGTGATATTTCAAGTTATTGGTGTTTGTTTTTGCTTTTATAATTTCTTTTAAGAAATATTATAGGAACTGTTAATTAAGTTTTAGGTATTTTTTATAATTTTGCTTAAAATGTAATAGTTCTTTAATAAACCGACAAAATAATTTAGGCTGTCTTTATTCATGTAAGACAAAATTCATAAATTAATATACAACAAAAAAAAATTGTCAAGACAAAACAAAATTGAGAGTGTTATTCGTTATAAATTCTGTTTTACTGACCGAATTGTGTTTTAGTAATAACATTATTGAAATGATATTTGTCATTTACATAAATGCTAACACGAACTAAAGATAATAAAACATTTGAAGCGGATATAACCTGATTAAAATGAAAATAATAAAAAAGCTTGCAATGTTTTCAGGTCAGTATTTCCAAAAACCCGCTCATCTATTCGGAATATCAAATCTAAAGAAATATAAATACGCCGCTGGCAGATTGATTATCAAGAGATTTCATATTTTTAACGAGAATATATTTGCTTTTTTAAGAATATTACTTTCTTTCTTTCAGATTTATTCTGAACCGTAAGGACTTAGATTAAAGATTGTATACTGAGGTGACAATTTTTTTCAACATTCATTTATTATTAGATTTTTTATATTTTTAAGGTTATTTTACTTTTAACTTTTGTTTATAAAGTAATTATTTAAAGAAATATCTGAGTTATTAATTCATTGTGATTTTTATTTTTATATATCAATAAACAAGACTAAATATTAAAAACAAGTGGAAAATATGAATTTTGATAATAATCCAGATAAGTTTGATATAAAATACGTTAAGCAGAACATGAATATGGAAGCTATATAAACTCTGTCATTAGACTCTCGTGAAGGAAGCATTCGCTGTACAAATATTATTAACGGTACCTTGTGTAGAGTCAATTTATTGTAAATAAATTTTAATTATATTTCTGCTGTTTAAAGTAAAAATTATAATTTATCAACTAATAAACCATTTTAAAATAACGTTCTTGTAATGCATTCCAATTTATTTTGTCATTAGCCCCATTTGAGAGATGTTGTGGATTTCGCCTTCTACAGTGTTACTATCAAAGGAAAACCGATCCTTAAGAAAAAGTGAGAAATTTATTTTTACTTAAAGAAAATATACCATATTTAACAAATTAACTTTTTTATTACCATTAATTGCATCTTTATAATTGTACCTAGATAAAATATTATTGTTGTTAAATATAACAAATCTATATAATAATAATTACCTCAGCAGTTTCGTATACAGAACGCATAACTTATGAATATAGTGATAATAGCTTAGAAATTTTTTGAGGTCATACGCGAAGCCACTTACATTAACGGAAATGACGATAAAGTACTTAGCAACAGCGGACCAACGTCGCTTCTCTAAAGCTCTTAATTGTTGGAGTCGATCGTTTTCATGTTTCGCTGAATAATTTTTAATACATATATTTTTTTATTTACTATTTGCTTTTATAAATAACAGTTGACGTTTATATTCAGTTCCAAAAAAAAAAAATGTTTCGTAAGTAATAAATTGTTCGAAAAATTATTGTCTGGAAAAAAAAACGATTTCGAATGTGTAAATAATCGAATGTTTACTTAATATAGATTACACATTTTTATATAAAAAAAGAAAAAATAAAAGCATTCAACAGTACAATTTATTCCACACAATAAAGCGAGAGCAAAATAAAAACAAATAAATCAAGCTCGCTTCGAAGCAAGCTTCTGTGGTAAAATAAAAACTCTTAATTAAGAATATTTTATATTCACTTATTAATGTAAAACATACAATTTCTTATTCTTGTTATTATAAAATTTTAATACGCAATTAAATGTTACGAGTTGAGTAGTGTAGTTTTTTAGTTGTAAACAGTAACTTGATTATTAATGTGTTAATAGGAAGTTTTATCTCAAGATATAAAAAGAAATATATATTTGTAATAAAATTTTAACATTATAAAATTATAAAAACAATCTCTACGTTCCACTTTCATTAAAGAAAACTATTAATAGTTCTTTCTTTACCTTTGTGGTGTGAAAATGTTGTAACTCTTCATTTCATCAACAAATGAAACGCGTCACAATCAAAAGTTAGAGATAATTATTTTTTCATGAACAAAAAATATGTTCATTTGATGTCGGTTTATTACAAATCATTCCTTCAGATATCCTTTTGCCAGAATCTGCGACATTATATTTGTAAGGAATTTTGATTATACATATCAATAAATGAGTGTTTATGTTACAAGTTAAATGAAACAATTTTTTTAGATAAGACGCATTCTTTTCTTTTACCGATTTTATAACTAAATAATCCAAACGTTTAGGTTTCATTTAAAAGTATAGTACAGGACGGAAGTTCCTAAAATTAAGTAAAAAACCTAAAGTTATTTTTTTTATCCTAACCTAGTTTATGACAAAAGAAAGTCAATTAATTCCCACAGTTTGTATAAAATCAAATTCTATAGGACATAATAATAATATAAAGATATCTTTTTTCGAAATGAAATGTATCAGAATGACTGATTGCCCCGAAAGTATTTTCATGTACGGAGGAAAGGCCAACGCTAACAAATAAAAAGGTCGCTCCCTTAGGCCACCGCTTCTTAGGATCCATCATTGTGATGTCGGGATTATTCAAGGATATCTGTTGATATGTTTGAAATTAATGTGTGTGGAGTTCTTGTATATACTTTAATATATTAAATAAGCTTATACAGTATATTTCATACATTAATATACCTTTATCTTACACTATTTATAGTGCAATCACGACTCTCACTTGAACAATTTCAACATTAAGAATATCATTCCAAAGCTCTTAAAATATATATAAATAACAACTATAGAAAGAACAAGTTGCAAGCCAAACTAATTACACCAGAGGAAGCTATAAGCTAGCTTTGTTTTATTTGATTTTTATCAAGCAAATTGTAATGGAATAGCGAAATTTAAAAGTTAAAATAATACTATTAAGTTAAATTATTCATTTACTTTTAATTTCAAAGGCGGCAATCGAGCAGATTGCCTATATGATGGAAGGTGGTCACCGTCGCCCATGGATATTTGCAATATAAGGGATGTTTCAGATGCGTTGCCAACCTTGATTGTGGGAGAGGAAAGGGTAGGAAAAGGGAAAAAGCAGGAAAGGGTGGGGGAAAGGAAAGGGCAACCGGCTCTCATACTCATCGAACCATATGCAGCCATTAAAGGCTACTTCACGCTGATTTTCTTTGAGAGAGCGGTACAACACCGGTAGAACTACGAGTATACCCTAGGCTCTACA
Source organism: Danaus plexippus (assembly GCF_018135715.1). Lineage (NCBI taxonomy): Eukaryota > Metazoa > Arthropoda > Insecta > Lepidoptera > Nymphalidae > Danaus > Danaus plexippus. Next base: position 3,399,308 of record NW_026869855.1, read on the forward strand.
TACAAATATAATATTATATTGTTATATTTCTTTATGAAGAAAGTTTTTTCTTTTAAGTACATTGAAGATACTGATAAAGTCATGCAACTATTAATCCATTTGGAGAGTTATAAACCTATCTACCTAATAATTTTATAAGGCTAAGTTTATTTAAATTTATTTCTTATATTTCGTAACACGTGGTAGATACATTTTATGATTTTTATTTGCACTCCTTTTCTGTATGTTTGCAGTGTTATCTTTTTATGTTTTTTTTATATATTATTCTTTACTTAGAAAAGTAGATTATGACGGCTACAGTTTTAATTTTTAACACCAAAGATTTATTACGATATAGTCTTTTTATAAAATACAATGTTTATTGTAGTAAAAATTTACATCCTACTAAAAACTATCATCGTGAAGGCGATTAAAAAGACAAAATCATCTTTTTATTATGATTTAAATGTGACATTTATTTTTATTTCGTTTCTAAAAATTTTATAAAAAAGCCATATTCTAACTTATATAATACCCTTGCTTAAAATTTGGATCTGTGTTACATTTTCACATACAAAAAATAAACCAAAAAATGACAAAACTTCTAACAATAATAAAAGGAATTTTTTTAGATAATAATAAATATGTGTTTATGAAATAAAGTCTTAGAAATCATGATTCTCAGAATCGTCGTAAGTAGATGTGTTATTCTATTTACAAAGCTTACGGAAAGTTACTAGCGACGTGGAGAGATACTAATAAAGATTGATATGGGATGATTTCTTGAAGGGCAAGGTTCGGCAATTCTTGGTATCTTATAGTAATTTGTATTATATTTGAATATTTGTACATAATATTTCAATTTAACAATTTTAAGTAATATATTATTAAACAAAGTAAGTTATTTCATGTATTTCGAAAATTGACCGTTTAACATGTATTCACATCAAAAAGCATTATTTTTATGAGTCTGTATTCTAAAGATTTTGTTAAGTGACAAGTACAACAATTCCTATTATTCGTGGAAATTTGAAATGAAAAGTTTACAATGTGCCACGCCCGTGACTATCTAATGCTTACAAAGAAATTTCCCTACAATAAATTTTAACACTATGTGAAAAATGTTTTTCACACAACATAACAGCTTATTATTTATCGCATACATCTCAAGGAAGACGAGTATGTCCGAAAAGCACATCAGTATGTGACCATTAATTTTGCATATTAAATTAAGTTAAAAACGTCATTGGTTCCATTTATTTATTTAGTATTACATTTCTAGTGAAGATTTTTACCGTTGCAAAAAGAAGGTTTAAAAAAATTCAATTAGAATAAAAGAATAAGATATAACAATCGCCACAGATAAAACCAAAAAACAAAACAAATTGATATTGGCTTTAGGTATAGTAATAGTAAAAAAACCGTTTTCTAATATCGGTACAATTAACGACAAAAATAAAACTTCTGAAGGGTTTTATGTGTTTCTTAAGAAACTTGATTGTGCACATGCCATATAAAATAATTATTAAGTCATTCAAAAGATTATTTATTTATCATCTTCACAAATACACAAAATTTATTAGGAAAGGGAAATATAAGGACGATTTAGCCGAAGACAGTAAAACATATTTGTATCCAATTTTCTAAAACACACAAAAATTTTTAAAATTTATTTTATTATTGTTAGTTAATATTTACTTTATAATGGTCCATGAACTTGGATTTTACCAAAAACTCTAAAATGTAATGATATCTAAGTTTTTGGCGCGTACTCATATAAATGAAATAATTTTTTTACATAAATAATAATAATTATTATTACTATTAAATAATAATTATTATGTTATTTAAACATATTGCTAAAGTTTTGATTTCGGTTCGATTAAAGGTAGAAATAAAATAATGGAAAAACGTAATGTTTTCTAAATAATATAATAAAAGTAAATGTTACCCTAATAGAAGCAAATAATTTTATAATATCAAAGTCCTTCAAACAAATCGTTATTCAAAAAGCAATAAAACTAATTTTAACTGCAAAAATTAAAGAATTAGAGTAGCTAAAACAGCATAAATTATATCTAACAGAAGTTATAGCCGGATAGTTTCACAAATAAATGCTAGACTGATTAAAATACTTCAACTCTGTAATTGATGCAACGAACTGCAAAAGTGCAAACAAACGTTCCTCCAATGCTTTCAGTTAGACTTACAAACGTTTATTATACGAATAAAGCATTAAAAGATTGCCAGCTTTTATGTTTGCTATTCCATCCTTATACTCTCTGTAAAGATGAAACTGCATTTACCAGGAATCTGGGCTATTACACTATACAAGAGGATGTAGAAACTAGAAATATATATAGAATGAATGTATTTTTTTCTCCTTTTTATGTTTCATAATAATTACTTTAGTGATAAAATGGATATATGAACTTTTGATGTTATAAAGTGTTCATGTCATATAAGGTAAGTGTTCTTATTGAAGAATTCGTTTATTTATAGCACGATAACAGTTATTATTTGATACATTTATCAAGTATTAGTTTCATGAAAATAAAAAGAAAATGAAATTTTTAAATGAAAATTACGTTAGGCACAAAAAAATATTACAAAAATTCCCTTTTAAATATGTATTTATTCCATGAATATTTGTATAATTGTTGTGAAAAAAGTTTAAAGAAATGTTATACACAAAACTACTTTTATAAGGACACCATGTATAAATTTCGAATAAAAACTGGTTTTTCACGCACTCATAAACATGTACATTTCCATTTTTCACATTTATCTGCATATTATTATTTTAATATATCCTTTACTCACTCACTCACTACAATTTTCCATTAATAAAATATATATATAGTATTTTATTATACGAAGTCATTTCTTGCTATCGTTATAACATAGTTATACTGATGATATTATTACATATTTTATTAATGTATATTCAAAATGTATGAGTAGAGGTAATTTAACGTCCTCTGTGTTACGTTATGTCGTTGCAAGGCTTATTACTGAGTTGGCCATTTGTTGGTTTTACTAATAAAAATGCTATTCAGATTTGTAATAATCTTTGCAATCATATAAAGTGTACAATTATTAACAATTATTTTTAACGCGATAACTGTACTTATACAAAGATAATATTTATAAAGCATTCTGTAAAAAAAAATTGCATTGAATATAAAAGAGGTAGAGAAAAGTTGAATGTTAATATTTCTAAGGGATGTGAAGTAACTTGCTTTTAAAGGGAAAAATGATTTAAATAATATCATACCTCAATCCTTCCCTTTTGTCTCTTTAGCTTAAAACATATAGCGGTGTAATTCTTATTATTTGAATAACTTATAATTGAGGGTAGTTGAAATTATCAGGTGTCGCCCGCATAAACACATGCGTAGCCACCTGTACAAGTATAGTCACAATAATGAGTGTCATTTGGTGTAAATAGAGGCAAGAGTACAGATCACGGATGGTCTCGCTTAAGCCGTTGCATGGATCGGACGTCTTCGAAGTAGGGGGTTCGTCAAACCGTCTACGAGATTACTTTCAAGAGTGGGATCCTGACGATATTCAAGAATATAGGCATCGGTGACGTCAGTTATGCTGACGTCACTCTTTTTAAAAACCATGTTTTGGACCTTACTCCGACATATATTTTAATTAAAAAATTACTAAAGTATTTACCTTGGTAATTTAAGTTGTGAGTGCAAAAATATTTTAAAAAATATAAGTATAAGCACCCTTAACTTCTTTCATTTCACCAATCAATCTCAACAGGCAGGAAAACATGCAAGTCCATGATACAGTAAACAGTAACCACACTTACAAAGATTTAATTTTTAATGTAATATATAAATCTACAGATATAAATATTTTTGTGGAGTTTTATGTAGGTTTCCTTTGATACCTAATTTCTACATAAACAGCACAGGTGCTTCTTCCTTCTTTAAATGTAGACTATTCATTTGGTTACAGTAAAATGTTAAAGCCTACATAAACTATATACCTACTTATAAATCAATTCTTGCCATTAGACTGTTACAAGTATATAACAAATCTAATTCAAACAGACGGAACATAAATCTACGGCAAGAGGAAAACCCGGTCCCAATAAATCTTTTTGAACGTGGAATATTCATGAAGGGTACTTTCTATACATATGTTAGTCTGAGCGAATATGAGTATAGTTTATACTTGTTCCTTAAGTCTTTTGAGCGTAATAAATAAATATATGTATATATCGATGTATGCCGTACAATTTATATATATGTATATATACGTAAACATTACTATAAACTCGTATACATATAGCATAGTTATCAATAAGCTTTATATTTTTTTATATTTATGGAACATAACAGAGACTCTTGGTGAAAGAAAATAAAGTAGTTGATGCTAAATGACTAATAATAATTGACCACAGATTATTTTATTCAGAAACGTAGCGATTTCATAGAAGTCAGTATGTTTGGGATTAGTGGACATAGGTATATATGTCCATTGACAAATCTTCTGGGATTCACATGTTAAATGTTAGGTGCGTAAGAGTACGGTATTTTCTATTATTTATATATAAATATTCTCCCCATTATAATTTTTTGTATTTAACATTGATGTATGTATAAACTTTCAGATTAAAATGTGTACTTAGTCATTGCTTTACATAATAAGATTAAAATTAAATACAGCAGAGGTGAATTGATGCGTGGTAGTAAAATAAAATAAAATTTATATAGCCAAACTCTTTTTGTATTTATGCTTTATTTTTTAGTATTCAGAAAAAAAAACCTCACATTAATTAAATTTTATTTATTTATTGTTTTTACTTGCAAATTACTATGGTATTGTAATGAATATGGTATTTTACCAGAACTTATTTGGATGACCAGATTTAAATGTATACCTTTTTTGACTTAAACCCTCAATCATCCCTATTCCTTTTACCTCGTAAAGTGCGCTATTCGTCAGACAATTCCAGTGATAGTGACGGACGTTTATTCCCATTACACAGGAACCTTTTGTATAAGTTTAGGCAACAATAGTGTTTGGAATTACAAGCATACAATAGTAACTATATGAAATAGTATTTTGTATATATAATATGTACATAACACTGTTTTTTTTATACAATACATGTAAATATGTTAATCTTAATATAAAGTACATTTTATAAAAAGTAAATGTAGTGAGTTTTAGAAATATTATTATACAAATTGAACAAGATTCCAGGGCTGCCAGACGTCACGTATTTTCTGATACATGAAATGTGGACGATCGAGTAGCGTAAGTATGTACTGTGATCGTATGAGCCATGAAAATTTACGTGAAGTAAGTAATGTTTTTATGTACCTTGGCCAGCTGATACCTGAAAATTAAACGTTTGACCAAGCTAGCACGTAGGAATACGATCATAGTACATACTAACGCTACTCAGCCGTCCACATTTCATGTGTCAGAAAATACGTGTCGTCTGGCAGCCTCGGGATCTTGGACTCAAAGGGATCGAGATTTGATGCATGTAAATTTAGACATTCAACCTGTTTTAACAAACTCAATTACTTAATTTTAAGAATGGAAAAACCGCACAAAACAATTTTTTATATTGATAATTTCATTGCAACATTTTAACTGTTTGTGACAGGAGAATTAGAGATTTTAATCTAGGTGGTAAAATATGAAGAGACACTTGAGCTTATTACGAAATTTTGTGATATATTTGAATATCATCAAAACATAAAGGCTTCCAAGCAGACTTGATACGTACGCGCTACATATTATAAAATAAATGATCATCGCCGGGGCAACATCGTTGTATGGATAAAATATCATATAACGAGTGACGCCGCTGACTCCGCGGAACCAACACCAAGCCGTGTGAACCAGAAGATTCCTGATACCACACAAGCAATGGAATGGCATTGCTATCCTAACATCGGGGCAATCATGTAGTCTTAGGTATAGGTTATAAGTTTTAATATGTAATTTTTATTATAATATACATATAAGTATGTTTCGTAGTTTTCCTGGAACCTCCGGTTGCCACCTTATATAATTGACTCATATTCAAAACAATATTTATAAACATTGCGGAGAGTATTATTTCTGCGTTTCCACACCTTCCCAGAGATAAACCTGCTATTAGATCACACACCAGAAGGAAATTTTTCCCACCCAAAAATGTGGTCGACAAACAGTGACTTAATTCCAAAACTATATTAGAACTTTATGGCTAATTAACAAAACTCATTTGGACCATGACACATCGAGGACAACTAAGAGGCAAGTATTACTGAAATCTAGATTAAGAAAGTAACCAGTTCATCGTGTACTGTTAAAACAAAGTTAAGTTTAAAAATGATTCAAGAAACAATCAGATTTATGCTGGGTTGATATTTTGAATAGATTTAGACAATTTGGTTGATTTTTTTCATCGATTCATTGCATGCAACAAAACTTGGAATCATTAATATCTGACATTCATTGACGTTCTTTTTTCCTAAAAGAGAATAAAATTCCAATAATTCCATATATATTTTGGGAGCAATGGTACTACTAATATTTTCTGATAAATGTTGCTGTAGTAAATTAGATTCAATGAATCTTTCCTGCCCAATATTTATTTTATTTTATGTATATTAAAAGTATTGTTCATTACGGGCAATCAAAGCAAAAAATTTGATAAGTGATGTCTTTTTTAATATTTTGCATTTAAAACTTTTCAGAGCATTTGTTAATCTTAAGTGGCCCTATTTATAAAAATATAAATAAGTTCAATTCGGTTGTGGAAAACAATAGGCTTTCAACTGAAAAAGTAACAATTAAACATATTTCTTTGCTCTGTTCATAATTCCCATTAAAAAACCTTATTATATGATATCCACTTACCTTTGCAAAAACAAATATTGAAATCTGCAGCGTCTATTTGTTGTTTCTATTAATATATTGGAAATAAATACCTCAGTTATAATTATCCTAAAAAATACGATGGTAATAAAATGGATATATATATTTATATTACATCATGGACCACTAAATATGACTTTTATAGTAGAAAGTAAATTATTCCATTCGTTTGAAGCTCTATAAATATTATGGACATTTATGGAATGTTTGTAAGAATATATAACTCTTAATTTACTACTGAATAAAAATAAAAAACTAATGTTACGATGAAACTTAATGCATATTTTGTATATAGATTTTAATCTGTTTGAGACTAATTTGTGCTCTTTTTAACTGAGCTAAAGTCACTGAAATATAACTGTGTATAAATATTACTGCGTTAAGTATATTGTAATCTTCTTCTTTTTAATTTTTTTGCACTTTTTTAACTTTATTTGTCTATATTCTGAGCCGATTTGTTTTATGTTTAAAATAATAAGTAAGAAGTATTTGAAGCAAAACTCTGAAACAATTTTGGTGACTACTCTTGACTCATAAGTAGGGAAAGTCATTATAATCACATATATTAAAACAAATTGATAAACATTTTAACAAAAATGATAAAGTAACGAGAAATAAACAACGTATAAAAAAAATTAAATCATATTTTCAGCAAAACGACCAACATAAAGCATATTTATTGAATGAGCACTGAGCCCTTATTTCCTTTTATAGTAATATTTGTGGAGCCGGAAAAACAAGGATCGCGGAAATGCATGCATCACTAAATACGCAATTTCTGTCATATGTATTCGCTATGAATTATAATTGAAAATGGTTTTTAATTACAATATAAAAATCGATGGATTATTATTTCTTCCATTTATGTTGACTTTTTATACTTAAATATTTTTAAAAGTAGTTACTTAAATACATATAAGAACCTAATGCTTCTATAATTTTGAGAAATAGTAACTCGCTAACACAAATTATAATGGAGGACCACCTCAATTTAAACCACCAAGTTTAATTACAAATTTAACGAATTTATTATCATTTAGAATAAAGTGCACTACATTGACTCAAGCAGATATTATTCGGATTATATATCATGTTGTAGCAAATACAAGGCTTATAAAACAATTAATATTTATAAAAAAATATTTTCTTAAGAGAAGAGAAGAGCCTCAATATTTTATTACATTTTGAATTTAGTAGTGTCCAAAATAGGTTTCTACAATTGAGCTTATAACGCAAGCCATACTACACATTCTCGCCGATTATTTTAAAACAAATTGTGAAAAATTTTAAATCTTTGACTCTGTCGTTTTGGTTTATATTTTTATTTAAATAATATCACATATATTTTTGTTACCAGCTCTTATGCAATAAAAAAAATTATAGCAAAATTTTTGATAGGGTACAAAAATAAAACACATTGCTAAAAAGTTTATACTATTGCAGAAATAATCGAGACTACACTACAGTAAACAGAAGAGTAAAATAAATTGAAAACTTTTTGCAAACATTTCGTCAATTCTGTAATTGAATTTTATTTATCTTATATAAATTGCTTATTGATTAAACCAATATTCTAATAAATATGTGGCAATTAAAATAAATTTCTTTATAATCTTTCTCCTAGCATAATATATAAGTCAAATGTATATTTACCGAATTACGTTTTGTATTCATTTTTTACTTATATTACTAATTAAGTAGGTACATAAAACAGACTAGATTTATTGTTTACAAATATTCCAGAAGTAATATCATCAAAAGTACATAGATAATAAATGTTATCGTTTCATAAAATCTAACAACTGGGTAATCGTAAGTTTCGTTTAAAATGATGATTCTTCAATTTTTGTAGCAACTTAGTGTCAAAAATTTACAACAATTTAATTATTAACATAAATAAATTAGGGCCGAAGTAAAATCACAGCCAACTATACCATGTTAGAGGAAATGTGAAGGATTTTACATAAAATATAAGATATATATTTATTTAAAATTAGTAAATATACAGAGCAACCTTGAGGCTATTATTATGTTTAAATAGAATTATTAAAGATTCACTTCGTTATTAAAAAAAATTATACTTATTTTTTATTATTTTCAAATTTGGTTAGGTAGAGAGAGGAGCTTGGACGGTGGAGGTGAGCGTTTAACGCGAGTTAGATAGACGCCACTGAAGCCTACACCTGGGTCACAAGTCCCAGGCACCGTTGAAGCTCCTCTCCTTGCAACGCGATAGACCCGGCACCCGCACGGTGAATCCATTGAATGCTATGAGGTTTCGTCTCTAATAGTTGAAAATCAATTTTTTTTTTAATGGAAAATAATTCGTAAATTGTTGGCAGCGGCAATACGTCATTGTTTTCTTCTTCAATTAATATATATATATATGTATATATATGGTGTTCTTCTACGTATTCCAAAATTATCTTAAAAAGGATTTGTTATCCCAAGAACTGAATTATATTTCATGGAAACGGATTAAATTAGAAAAGTTTATAATGAAATACTCGAGACCGTAGTGGAGACAAGTTTGTTGTCCAGATACCAAGCTTTGAAAATATGTTCAGCCTTGAGACACACTAAGCTCACCAAACCACGAATACACAATTATTTAATATATCTTATTACAAGATGTAGAAATAGATAACGTATGACACTGTTTTATAATATTCTTGTGATCTATTGAATTAAAAAATATAAAAATTATATTTTATAAATATAAAAGTCATTAAATCGTATTCATGAGAGAATTTTTTTTTTTATTATTAAATTTTACTCTCCCAAGCTAAAAAATTAAAAAAAAAATAAAAAACTTCTTGTGTCTTAATCTTTATGATACCATATTTTATCGAAGTGTGAAATGGAAAGACTAAGTTGTACGACGTCATACAAAATAAAACGCGCCAACCGAAGATAGCTGTCAAATGACATCTTTTCATTGTAGTATCCCAAGTGAGATAGGAATGAAAACTTTGTTATGTAAGTTACTTGCTTGTCTTTTAGTTTGTATTGGAGCAAATATATGCGTGATAGATACCTTGTAAAGGTTTTCTATTTTGAACACCATATTATTGTACAATAAACTGTAAAAACATAAATTGGGATAATCTTCAGTTTGAAAAAACAAAAATAAATTGAAACCAAAAAAAAAAATATTAATTTGATTTAAATGAACACATTTTAATTATGAAATAACAAATCATCGCTCTAAGTTTATGATCTGAAAAAAGAAAAACTGTAAAAATTACATTCTAAAAGTTTTTTAATTCTATTTTCTAAACGATTCAGCTTTCCAAGTTATGCTTACACAAACTTGTAATATTAACTGATACTACTGACCATGTTGCAAATGCAAAAGCTAATTATAAATTGCTTTAGTAATTCCGAGCGAGCGGGTACAGTTTTCCATTAGAGAGAACATTCTAAGTAGCAACGCAAATGAACTCCAGTCGAGATTAGGGATCTCTACAATTATTTTAAAAAATACATTCCAAGAAAAAAAAATATTTTCAAATTAAATTAACGTAGAATCTTCAAGGTTATCTGTTTCATAGTCAAGTTTATACGAAATCATAGTTTTTGATGTTATTTTTGTGTAAGGAACCTAAAAACATCATATGCTTTTATAACGATAAATATACTTGCATTAAAGAGCCACTCAGTAAGTATTTCTCAAATCTATTGAACTACTTACTCTGTCAAACGTTGGCAAACTTTTAACTTTGATGTTGAAAATGAAACCTTATGCTTTCAAAACTAACCAAATAGTTATTTTATGCACTGGGAATGCAAAAAATATTTCTTCAAACTAAGTACAGTTAACTTTGGACATAAATACTTTTACTTACTTTTTTCTTTTAGAAGTATTTTCAATAATAATTTGGGTAGCCTGGTATTTAAAATTAGCGACCGCACTATACCGATTTACAAATTGTAGTAATATTCGTCTCAACCTACTAAGGCTCCAATACGAGATCTTCTTCAACCTTTATCTATAATCTAATTAAATAAACTCAAATAATAATTATAAAGAACTTGTCCAAATTGACAAATAATGAATATACTACATGTTTATTTTATGAATTTAGTGTATAAGATACTTCTAAGTTCTTTACTAAGAACTTATTAATTAATCATTCTGGTTTTGAACTCATTAAGAACAAAAAACGTTGTCACAAAGAAAATGTAATTACAAAAACCAGCTTCACTAAGAATTATTCATTAAAACCAAATAATATAAAACCAAATTAAACTATTTTAGCGTGTTTTAAACTGCTACGTAATCCGCGTGTTTGCAAAATCACGTATATATCTGTGGTATCAGAGCTCTGTACGCAAACACGTTGCAATCAGCCGACAATGTCGGTTCACCTGACATACGTCCACGACGAATTTAATACAGAAAAAAACGTTGCTTTTACACTTCTCGCAACAGTTTAAATTTTTATATATGTGTATTTTATTGAGTTAATCATTATATGTGCAAAAGCGTTCTTTAAACTTCTGATCATAAATATAGATGTTAAATGTTTTATAAAATTTACTATCTCAAAACTTATATTCTGAATAACTAAGTAATTATCTTAAAAAAAAAAAAGAAATACTTTGATAAAAATATTCATAGTTGAGTAACATTGGATGAAAATTTTATACAACATTACCTATTTTCATAGTCTCCGAATCATTTACTGAATTCATTTTTAGTTAATTAAGTTTCGGAGAACTATAAAAGTTATGTAATTTATATTTAAAACGTTCATTTCCATATAATATGCGCCCAATTTTCTTTATTCGTTCACCCACTCGAATAGGTTTTCCCATTAGTTTTGGCTAATAATACTTTATAAGTAATTTAAATCTAAAATTTAAAATAATTATAAGAGTTGAAACTATGTACTAGTTTTATTCGTATTATTTTTTTTCATCCTCACTCGTAAAGAAAAATAACGCTTTGCTTATTTCTGCTCAAAGAATAAGCATTAAAATTTATCGAGTATTGCACCTTTTGCTACATAATAAAGGAGAAAAGAATAATCACTCATTCGAACAATTCACGTTCAAGACTGAATAAATTTTTCAAGAAATCCGAACATTATATCAAGCAATTCTTCAAACTTCAGTACTAATTATATTTTTACCTCAATATTATAAAACGCTATAATGTGAGTGTAATATAAAACTAAGAATTGCGTTTTAAAGTAATTGGAACATAATATTCTGGAAGTTTCAAGTTGAAATATAAATGTATCAATGCATTTTTAATTCTATTTCATTCTGTATATGAATTAAAATTGTATTGTTTAATTCAATATTATTTTAACCTTACCCAATAACATAATCAGATATGTGTTGTTATTTATATAAATCAAATAATATATGAAGGTTCTCTGTCTCGAGCGCGTTTTTTAGAAAGCATTACTGGGCCAACACATGGCTTGTTCTTAACTATCATCAGCCTTTCGAAAGAAACTTAGTAAATGTTTTTGACGAATCCTTCATTTTGAACAGGATCTCTTACCACTATTTATACCAATAAACACTCACTGTTGTTACTCACTTGCACCCAGGTAGACATATAGGTGGTTTTGCAGGTGACACCTGATAATTTTAACCATCTATAATTAATTATTACTTACGGCGATATAATGTATATATATAACAAGAAATTTAATAATTTTTCTTAAAATAATTTTATATTAAACAAGTAATGTTATTATGTTCTTTTATATAAATCTTGTAGAGCTTTTTCTTTCACATTTTGTGCTCTTATTTAACGTCGATTCCCTGAAAAAATCCTTAGGGAACGTCTAGCCGTGTTCAATTTACGTCTAAATTAAGAAAGTTGAGTGATACTTTTTCATTAACAGGTATCTAAAATCACCCTGAGGAAATACCCTGATCAAGATAATAACCCAGAAGATAGATTTTTTTTATATTTTTGAATAAAGAAAGAAGGTCCAAAAACACTATAATATTTTTAGTAAACAATGTTAATAATAATAACTGACTATAATTTTTTCTTAAGTACAAAACAAATCAATAAATTTTCAGTTAATAAAGATGAGGACACCCGAATATATCATTACTAATAATTAAAAATACTCATACAATATGTTATTATTTTTCATTAAAAGAAATAAACTAGCAAGATTACTTCATACTTTGTTACTAAAATGATTTGAAAGCGTTAAAAATACGTATATTTCACATTTAGTTTAAACTCAAACAATACAAAACAAGATAAAAACAATCAAATGATACTAAAAGTCTAGAGGTTTTTTTCTTAAAGATTAAAATATATTATGAATCCTAATAACATGTAAACACAACCTTTTTGGTCACATGAAGATAAGAATTAATAGTTATCTTAATAATTTGTGCCGTAATGTAATGTAGTTTTTAGATGTGTGTTTTTGTACAGTGTTACAATTTCTTAATTTGCAACTAAAACGATGAATTTAGAAAAAACCTTGTTTAGAATAAAACTAAAATTCAATGTTGGAGTATTTTTTTTTTGCGAAGAATACAACAAAACGTTAGTCTTAAATATATTTTCATAGCTCTGATGTTACTTTTTTCAAAGAGTTTTTGTCACGTATAGTATGTGAAGACGTCTATTTATATTTTCTATTGCATTTATAGATCTTATATCTTCTTATTCAAAAAAGTTAAATAGTCTAGAGAAATGGTTACTTAAATATTTTCTTTCTACTAAGTTTATGTTACAGGATCGTAAAGTAAATTACGTCTTTTCATGTCGGCATGACACATGATCGACACCCTGGGTTTCGAAGCACGCTGTCAATTAAACATATTAATGGTTATACATATAATATGAAGTTGATAGAATTTCTTAAGATACTGTAATTATATATATTGGGGATATATTATTATTATATTTCATTGTTTCTAAAAAGAGTGATGTCAGCATTACCGACGTCACGAGTACCTGGTTCTTGATACTGTGATATAATATATGTGGGGGATATCCATTAGATAAAATTAACTTTTATAATAAATAGAAGTCAAAAAATCAAATCGAGAAGCCAAATGTTAGTTAGTTGTGGATAAATGATGATATATTATATAACATTCTACGTATGCTCTTCAAACGAAGATATTAAATGACTTCATCTTTAAAATAATGATATATATATATTGGCATTTACAAATGCCACGATAGAAGGCAATGTCGAGAGGACTATCAAAGATGTAATCTTCGAAAGTATTCACAAAGTATTGAATAAATAATATGAAGACGTAGTGCATAATACATATAAAAAAGAAAATTTGTTTATGAAAGTTAGTTATGTTTATTTGAGTGTATAACAGTTTTATTGAATTAATTGAAAGTTTTTCCTGATGAATTGAATGGGTGTATTAATAAAATATTTAGCTATATAATTATAAGTATTAAGGTAGGTACATAAATTCATTAAAACGGCGAGGACTCCTGGCTGGTTCATGTTTGTACTACCGTAGAAACGACAGCATCGCTAAACGTGCGGTAAAAGCCTTCTACTGATGTTATAGACGTATACAACCTAGATGGAGATTTTTAGAATTATTTTCTTTGAAATATAAAAGCTGAGAGGCAACATATTTGGTCTTTATAATCAATACTTTATATAACAAAACTATTAAATAATTTTATTGATAAATGGAATTTTGGATAAAACATTAAGTAACTCTTTAACAAAAATAGCCCTTCTAGCTTTTTTAACCCAACGTAGTCGTTAGAGGCGGGATAGCTCACACCCTGATTGCAGTATGTTTGCGTATCTACGAGCTTAAAAACCGCATTGTATATCTATAAGGTATATATAAAACAAATTTATTTTCCTAAACGAAGTAATTACATGCATGCCAGATGCCGGCTACTTCGTCTTAAATTCGATATAATGATTAAAGAATAATATTTCGAATACTCTTTACTCCTCTTTTAGAGAATAGACTTTTTGTTATACCAAAAATTATTTTAAATGTTAACTTTCAGTAATAAACTTAAATAAAGTTATTAGTCGAAATATTTTTGAGAAATTACCTCCAAAATTTCATATTATGATTTATAATTTGAAAATTTTTATTTTATAATATATACATGTAGGTACACGTTATTGACAGCAACTTAAAAAGATTTTTTTTCCATAAGTTTATCCCCACAGTCAAATTATATAGGAAAAACTTAAGATGAATAAAATCTATTACTTGCATAATAAAATTAATTTAAGATCAAAAGTTACCAAAAATAAAACGTAAAACAGTTCAAAAATATATTTTCTAAAGCGAGATCCAAGACTTTCGCGAGTTTTACTCATTTAAATGAAAGTAATATTTTTCGGATATACTACGCGTGCTTTATTTTTTGTTAAGACTATATATAAAGCACACGTAGTGTATCCGAAAAACATTAGTTTCATTTAAAAGATATATTTTCTATGCAAAAAAATTTTAAGAACCTCATCATGCTGTAAAATAATCTATTATCATTTGAAATTTATATACATATTTACGCACACGTCATAATTTTAATTTATGATATTTTTTTCTACAAAGATTAAATTATATTTGGATGCACTTACATTGAAAAACCTATCTACATAACAAAAGAATATAATCTTGCGTGTTCCTATATTTAAGATACATATTTTTTAATTCTTACTGCAGTCATTATTTTTAAAGCAAACAATGTAGGTATCTCAGAACGTTGCGTCTTTTGTTCTTAAAAAAGGAAGCCAATAAAAACGTGCCTTTCAAAAATAGACCCTGGAGCCACCAATTATTATCGTAGAGACGGAACAATAGCGCAATGATGTCTAAATAAAAAGTTTGGTTTACTATCATTAAGTAGATGGTTGTATTCATTTTGCTCCTCCTGGCATTGATAATTAATCCTGGAGATGAAAAATTATTCATTTATCCAATGCTTATTATACTTGAATCATTAAAAATATTTTACCAGATGAGATAAAAATTTTGTCTCTTTGATATTTCCAACAATTTCTTTTAAAAATTTCAAATAATTAATTTTGTTTCTGGTTAGTTACAAACGTGTGTTGCAGTATATAATATCTCTATACTCATGTAACTAATGACTTAAATGTTCTTTAATATAGTAACAAAATTTTAGTGGAACATATTATGGTGTTATATATCTCTTTGTGTAAAAATGAATCCCTGAAAATTCCATTTAAAACAAAAATGATACAGTTACTGGTTTGGTACCGATAAGGAATATGACAACTCACACTACAGCCACCCAGACAAAATGTCTGACGGAATGTTTTAATTTTCATTGTGCATCAAACCATTTACGGCCATTTATTATGATTTACGGGTAAAAAATCTAGGACACCGACGTAAATTTGTGAAAATCATATTGAAATAAACAAACTTTCAAGTCCATCCATTTACAATAGTCAGACCTTTTTTCCTTAAATTAATAAAGTATTTCTTTATTACTGTCTAAAGAGTTAACTATCTTTCAAGTGTGGATAGTTGGAAATATACTAGATATAGTCTTGTCGGATGGGTGGTAATTATGCCTAACTTTCTTGGAATGCGATAAGTGGCTCGTAGTACTTGGTGTTATATTTTTTACTTAACTTGATATTGAGTAATTGATATTTGATATTTATATTAGATGAAAAATTTCTTGAAAGCATATTGTTACTATGCTAGACATATAAATATTTCATCTTAGTAGCAGTCATACTATAAATAGTAGTTAAATATGATACGAATTATACGAATAATAAAAGACTTTAATAAAATATTTTTTAAATGAGAATTTAGAAGTTTATTCAAGTTTATTCAAAGTCGTGTATTTGATAAAACTTATAAAAGAAGGGTTAAGTTGTTACTTAAATAATAGCATTGCTTACGTTAAGTTAATGAAAATATTTACACTTTACATAATAAAAGCAGCTTGGGATTACAAACATTCTTGTTATCTTATCATAACAAGTTAAGAGAAATGTACAATTTATAAAATTTTATTCTGAAGAGATTATATTTAAAGTCGACACATAAATAGGTACATTTACACAAAATTAATTTATACCTTGTGTCCTTTTATTTCTGGTTATAATTTTTAACTGCAGATTGTATTGATTTTCAAAATAATCTTTGAATATTTGTTTATCTAATAAAGTTTCACAGTTTAAAAATTTCACAGTTTCTATATCAAATTAATTTTATAATTTATTTTTATAAATGTATATATATATATCATTTTAAAAACTAAAGAGACTAAAATTAATTCTGAATTTTTAAGTACAGTATTTAAAATTTTTAAGATATTTTGTCTTACGTCATATCATTATTTATTATTATTCTTGATATATACAGCATAAAGTGAATTATTTGAAGTATCTTAATAAATTATTTTTAGAAAAACAATAAAGTTAGCAAAACAATAAGGAAATAAAGAATAAACTTCCATTTCTCTCACTAAACTAAAACCAGTACTCTGATTACTAATATACTAACAGTTTTTTTACAAACAAAGTAGAATGTAAAAAATTATTATCTTTGGATTAATAATAAAATATGGCCTTAAATTTCTTTTCGTTTCGGTAATGTTTACTTCAGTCATTCTATGCTGTGATAATGTACATATATACTTAGTTAATACTTAATCTATTTTTTTCATTTATTAACATTTAAAGCTGTAAGACCATTATCACTTAGAATATTAGTTTTTTTTTTTTGTATAAATATACCATTTCATATTTCAATTATATTGTTAATTCATACATACAGATAAAATTATATAATAACTAGTAATTTCAGCACACTTAATTATTAAATGTCTTGATATAATTTCTAAGTACCTAATTAAACTTTTCTTTGAATGTATATTTTTGTTCCAAAACTTTTTAATGGAATTGAAACAGTTATTTTGCTAAAATTTTATAATTTTAACTCAAACTACCTTAATCAGGAACCCCAGACTGGAGTGCAGGTGTTTCGTTTTTTTCTTTTTTGCAAATGTTTTGTTCGTTGAAGCCGCTGGGAAATTTTACATTTTACGGTAAGTAATGTTTTTCTCATTTTTATAATTACATTGAAATATCGGTGAAATCATGGTTTCATTTGTGAAATAAGAATGAATATTAATGTAACATAATGGAACTAAACAAGCTTTAATTTTTCGCAATACAAATAATTTATTAATCTTGTTTTATCGAATTATAAAAGTTATTTACTATTACTTATCACTATTTATACATTTTAAACTGATTATTCAAGTATGCAGAAATAGATTTTAAAATTTTCGGGTTTTGATTCTAACAGTAATAAAAATAAATATTAAAACAAACATACATACAATAGTTACATTGATCTATGGACTTTATAGGTTAAGTGTTAAAGTAAACAAGAATGTTAACATTTTGGAAGTTTCTAGCCAAATAGAAATGTTAATGATATAAATTGGACTATTATTGTTGTTTTTATAATAACAACAATATATGGTTTAATTCTTGATTTAGTTTTGATAAAACATGTATATTTTTAAACAAATGTTGGATCGTGCCAGTATAAACAGTTCAGGGAAAATATAGTTCTAGTCGGAGAGTTACATTCATAACTTTATATACATTAGAGTTCTTTACAATTTGAAAAAAATTACAGCTTACAATGATTTTTAAAATCATATTGACTTTAAAAAGTAGGTCTTACAAAGATATATATTTGTCTAATGGTTACTTTTGAAAATCTTTTTTATGTTTCTACCATTAATTACAACCTTATATATGTACCATGTTTTCTGTGGTTCGAAAGCAATACTCAGTAAAAAGCGAACATTATGGATTGATTTGCTCATTCACGATTAAGTTAAATGGATTAATTTGTTCTAAATTTAAAATATTTTGAAGTTTGTTATTCCTTAAATATTTCTTTTATAAGGCAACAAAAGTACATATTCTGTTTATTCTTTAACGTAGTATGAGCAAAGCCAACCCTAACACATTAGGGTCGGTATTCGGTAGCATTTAACGTATGTAGGAGATGGGATATCAGACTCAAAATCGCAGTGATGAATCGTCCGCTTCTATGCATCAACTGCACGCGTCTACAGTCATCGGAGCTTCTAATCGTCGTTCCGTTGCGAGGTGTGAGGTCGATCGGTTATGTACTAATGGTTTTAACAAAACTTAAATTATATCTGAGAACTTAAACCAGCCTGTTTTTATAGTAATATTTGGGACAGTATTTTGTTTTTTTTAGTGAATTGGTAATTATAATTTAATTTTCCTTTTTAAAATTTATTTGTCCTTGACTTTCCAAAAATCCTCAAAAATGCCGAAGCAAATAAAAACTAGTGTAAAAAGACATACGATTATGTCTTTTGCTGACTTGGTGCTCTTTAGTCCTTTAATTAATGAGGACCTCTGTAAATTTTACTTTCCTTTTTAAATATTTTCATCGGTAATACTCATTTTGGAGAAAGCAATTTTTTCACATTGGAATTTATGACTTAAAACTTTCTTATATAATAATCATACGCACTTTTGTCAGTATTAACTTATATACTATAAGCTAAGGTCAGTTTTATTCAATAATAAATAAATAACAAAAATATATATAAAATAAAAATACATATTATAAATAAATTTTCAATAGCTTTTAACTCCCTTTAGTAACCACTTCTCATAAGATAACAAACAAAAAAACAGAATGTATCTTATCATAGTATTATTTTTTTCCTTATTCTATTAAATACCGACCATGTAAGTATAATACACGTTGTTTCGAGCAGTATATTGCTTTTCTTCAAAGGAAAATCTACTTGAAAGACTTCTAAAAAAATTTAGAGTTAGTCAGGAAGTAATTACATAAAATATAATTTGTTAAGGTAATATATCTTTCTTTACAAAAAGGTTATAATTTTAAGTACAATATTGAGTATAAAATCTTTGTTGTAAAATTGATTGCAAATAAAACATAATTAAGAGTGGTGTATTAAAATATACCAGTGTTTACAAATTCATTCTGCTAAGTAATGTGTAGATTTAGTGTGTTTTTTAAAATTTTAAACTAACTTAATCGTTACTCCGAGATAGAGGTACTTACCTCTTCTCGTTTTTGCCAGGTTCTATTTGTAAGCTTACCTTCTGTTTTTTCACTGAAATGCAAAAAGATAAAATTTTATGCTGCAAAACTCGGGTTTTAGGGTTTGTATACAACTAGATATTATTTTCAACTAAATATAGAACACAACCACGGAAGTATCACTTTTTTGTATCTATTTTTTAATTTTCTTAATTATTGCAAAAGAAAGCTAACAATTTAATAAAGATAATAATAAGCCGACCGTTAATAGTTTGAACAAAGTCAAAAAGGATCTCTACAAATTAAAATACTATTGTAATCAGATTATACAAATATTTCCTAAATATAATGAATCTGAGATGTAATCCCTAGTTTTTGTGTTTATCTCTGTTCGTCGTTTTCAATTTCAATTTAATGAAAATATATTCTGAACTTCTGATAATGTTCACACATTGTATTTAATTGTATTAATAAATTTTTTTGTCTCCGTTTCGCTTAGTATTGTTCCATAATTGTTTTATTGAAGGGCAAAATAATATCCCGATATACTGGAATTTAAAATAAAAGCTTTCAAAATTAAAAGTGAAAGAAGAATGAGGCATCCACCATTATGAAGTTACCACGATCACATATTTTTATAGAAATTCACCAATAAAATATGTAGAAATTATTCACACATATAAATTCAGAGAAAATAATAGGCTTGTCAATCTTTCTGATCTATTTACTAAGGAAAAAATAGCTCTACCAAAAACTCTTTTTCAAAGCGGAATTCACAAGTATACGTATGTACATGTATCACTATAATCGGTTTAACTTTCATGTTTCTTGCAAAACTCAAAACCTGTTATTTTTCAAAGTGCTCTCAAATTTTTAACCATATACGTATGTCAATTCCACTCCTGAGAGTAACTTCTTAATGTTATAAGTTTGATTATATCAGTTATATAAACCTACCGTGTTCCGCTGACGTATACGAAATATTTTTTATAGATTTAATAATATTTTAAAATGACATTCTAAATCCAGTAAAGTCTTATAAAATCAGTTGTATCATTAATTTTGGTCACGTCTTTCCTATTTTGCAGCAACATTCCTCACTGTTTTCCTTTCATTTACTTCCTTTCAACGACTCAGACGGAATTTTTGTGCTGTATTATTATAGAAATTAATAACACAAAATCTAAAAGACTTTATGATTATAAATTGATTTAAATAGGTTTTATAGGACAGGATCCTCTTTTTTTTTTTGATAGTAAGTTACAATATAATATACCTTTATGAATTTTTATGAATTGGCGTATTAAATACACACTCATATGAATTATCTGAATTATGGTAGATTTTTTTCGTTTTTTTTATAAAATATATAGCATTATACTTAACTTTAAATTTACCTCCAAATAAGCTATATTCGCTGGATTTGTAAATTAAGGCTATGGAATCTGTGTACTACTTTATAGGGTCAATTTAGGTAAAAAAAAGTTATGAGTGTGATCTTAATGAAGAAACTTCCAATCACGTCTTTTAAACTAACTTGCCCTCCACTACCTTCCTTTCTGTAGGATTCCTTCCCCCTGTCTCACCCAATTGACTTCAAATCCTTACTTTCCCTTCTTAATACCCTTTTTGTTTATATTCTATTCTCATTCATTAACAAATATAACGCTGTTCTAATACGTAGAGGATTTTCCTGTGTTCATAATATTTTGATTAGTATTATAAGATTTCAGATTTACATTTGTCTCCTTGTCTTCTTTTATTCCTATTTTACTTTCCGACTGCAGACCGTCACAAAATTCCATTTTAGTCAAAAGGACATTTCTACATGTAAAGATTTGTTAGATCAAATTTATAAAGAGTAGAAGTACCTAAATGTTAGTGATTAGTATTGTCTCCTGATTAGAGTTATTTCTCAAATAGCTTTTATTATACAAAAATAATGATTACTTCGTGATGCCAAATTTGTAAATCTGTTAAAAGAGAACAATATGATGTTCCACAGTGTTAAACTTTAAACCTTCTAATTGTCCTTGGAAAAAAAAAATAAAGATATTGATAACATTTCAAACACGGAATAAGCCTTGAACAAACCTGACACATTAAATTTTAAGGAAAAAATTATATTTAAAAGTGTAATGAGTTTGACCTGTTTAATAAGTCTTTAAATGTTCGAAAACTGTACGCATAACGGAAATTACTCAGTAAAATTATAGATTCCATCATATCGCTTGTATTTTGAATGATAAAAAAAATGCAAATAAATCTATATAAAAAATGTTATTTCCGCATTATTCTATATAAATAGAGATTTTTAATGATATATTTTTTTGTAAAGATAAAATATTTTTTTAATAGAGTGTTACATGCGAGGTTCGTAGCCTTTATCATTCATAATTTTCATGACTTACCTGTCAAGGCGAAAAACAACATTTAAATCATTTATTTCAAGTGTACAGATACCTGTTATTTTGTAAGAATAATGTTATATTAAATTCTTAGGTTCTATTTTATCACCCCCTTTTTAAGAGATGTTTTTGAGTTCACTGTCAAAGATGATATCTACAAAGGGTGAATTATGAGCTTCTTTTAAAATCATCTTAAAGGCAATAGTGCTAGTGTAGTGATATTTTATATGATGACATAAACATAAATATATTTATATTTATACATATATGTATATGAATGACATACGTTTAAATGATAATATTTAATTCAAACTGCTTTAGGAGTTGACATAATTACTGCAATAAATAAACTTTACAATATGTAAGCACCTCCGCCATGTTATATGTACTGGTAACGTATTTCAAGGATTTAAAATGCGAGAAAACCTACATCAAAGCAAAAAGAGAACTAAAGCAGAGCGCAGTAGATAGTGTAATAGAATGCTGCCTTAGTAACAGAGTGGCTACATTAAGCTACATTTAGTCACCGAGCGCTACTTCCGACAGAGGTTCCGTACATTGAACTTATTTTTGATTTTTAATTACACGGCTTCACTTAAATTATTTTATAGATCTAAGACATTAATAAATAAAGTATATAATAAAATAAAGATGACTGTACTTTTATATACGAAACAAAACTTAATTTAATCAAGATGCAATTTAACTAAAGACTAGTGTTGTTTTATTTATCCTGCATTAAGAATAATAAAATTATGATACAATTTAACAGAACCCTAACCTAGTAGACCTGAATTTATTTGCGTTGCTACTTTAAAAGCGCTGTCTAGTGGAAAACTGTGCCCGCCCGCTCAGGATTATTAAAAACATTTTATATTTAACTTCTGCATTACCGCTGAGGTAGCAATTTTTTAACATAATTAAAGAATTTTCAACTGGTTATGTCGTAATTACCTTGATTTGAAGTGGTTATTTCGTAATTACCTTTTATAAATATATTTATTTTTTATAGATATTTATTAGGTATTTTGTTTAATTTTACTCAATGACCACAAAATATGGATCATAAATAACGAAAATCCTTTGGGTTATTTTTTTCCATTAGTTATTAATTTAAAAAACATGTGAATAAATAAATTAATTAATTTTTTTTTTAAACATTTTTATTGCGTTATTATATATAATTTAAGCATATATATAATTTAAATTTACAATTTATATACAATTACCGTAATTTTATAGGATCTAATTATAGCAAGCTCTTAGCTAAATTTAGGTCAATTTATTGGTCGGCCGAAGATTTTCCAGAACCCATCAAAATAAGCAGAGCTTCATGAAAGTCTAAACAGCATGTGATAGTACCTGGTTCCGATATAAATTGGGAACAGGATTGCCAAAAATATTTTTTTAAAGTCACATAGTTTATATCCTTCACATATTTTAAAAGATTGCAATTAATGTATTATTATGTAGTCAACAATCCCTATACTCATATAATATGATCACTCCGAAAAGTGAATGTCTGTTTGTTATTTATGTAGCAATAGTTCTGTCATGATAAAGGCAACGGGTAACATAAATTAATTGTAATAGTTTGAATAAAACTTTTTCCAAAATAACATCAAGCTTATACAGATATACTAATAACTTTTTTATTTAGACATACGAGTATATGATGAATGATAATAATCTATTTCATTATGTCTGAACAATAAGAAATTGAAATTGAACAATAAGATGATCGGAAACAAAATAATGTAATTTTTTAAAGAATTCTCTCTATTGATTTACAAGAGATATTTACATTTATAATACAAATAAACTTTATATAATATTAGTGTTGGCAACCCTATCAACAGAGCGAACGCTCAAGGGCATGGATTATTCAGTTTCATTTCTCCCAAGCAACTTCAGCAATAAATCGAACGTTTTTATTTCCATTATTTTCAGGTTCGAAATTAAAACAGAAACTAAACATTTCTTGAACCTCTTCTTATATATCATTCTGTAAACTATTGACAGTAGTTTCTAGTCGTGTACTAGAAAAACTAAATTTTTGTACTTAACTAGGACATTATGTTGGGTATAATTTATCTAATTTACTGATGCTTGCAGGTTTTTGGCCGCCAATGGTTTGTTTCAGTCGATCATGTTATAAATATCTGTGTGTTTTCATTTATTCAAACATTTCAATTTCTTAATTTTTAAATATTCCCAAATTTTCAATTACTTTACAGGAACAAACGTTGCTGTAAAATAAAATCACGTAATTATAGAAAAAATAATTTCAATTTACGCAATCTTTGATGTCATTATTAGAACCAATATGGACAACATATCGCTAATAAAATACGCCGGAATTGCTGTAAAGTCGAGAAAATGTTAAAATAAAATCACGTAGTTATCTAAAAACATAGTTTCATTTTATTCATTCAAGTTTACTACGGATTTTAGTTTTTGATAAATGACTAAAATAATTTTTCTATTAAATTTTTAACATTTTCTAACGTGAGTATGTAAACTAAAATTTATTGTTTGATATCTTACATTATTTTGATTTCGCAAAATCTCTACCGTTCTTTAAGTATTAAATTAACATTGAAACCGCCTTTTAATTATCCTTACCTTGATTCCAATAAAATTCAAAACTCAAATATCGTTTTAATTAAATTAAATATTTTAAATCTGGTTAAATATTTAAATTTTAATAATATATATTTTTTGCGTATCCATTACTTAATTTAATTTAAATGAATAACTTTGTAATGAAAATAAATAAATATTTCCTCTGCATTCTAGCCAAGTGTTGAAGTATCTTGAGTCGTATTTAAACTAGGCTAAAAAAACTTACACTTTAACATTGAAAAGTAATTAAGATTAATACTGTCACCGACTGACTGTCGAAATGAATATAAACATTTAGAAAATAAAAGAGAATAGATTAGGCACAATCTATAGATATTTGTATCTAGCTTTTGAGTTTTTGAGCTTTGATTGAAGCTTTTCAGCTTTGTTTGAATACAAATTATAAATTTTGAGAACTTTATAGTACATTTTATTGTGAGTGAAATGACTATCAATCGCAATATCGTTACTGGAATATGATCATTTCATCTATATATAACAGACCTACAAAAGGCTTATAGGTTATTTTATTTATATATAATGAATAAACAATAAATCATGTTCATATAATTAAATAATTCTAAAATGAATTTTAGAAGAATGTATTGTGTAAGCTTAAAATAAACCAGCATTTTTAAATATAATGTCTGTAATGTATGTATAAATAACTATTTTGGTCTTTCTTCTATCGTCTAATGAATTTATATGAATTATCAGTATTTTTATAGTCATGATGATTTATTAAATTGTTACAATTGTTACAATTGTTTAAATTGTTATTAAACATTGTTATGTTTGGAATTTTTTATGAAAATCCAATTATTTAATCTATTAACATGAAATTAATATCAGAAATTCATTAAAAATTTGTTTAAAACATTTATTTAATATCTGTGAATTAATTTCAGCACAATAAATTTAAATAGTATTTGAAGTAAATATCATGTTCAAAATTGTTTTTTTTTCAAAACTTCATCATTAAACAATCCACCAGTGTTATTAAAAGAAAACATCCTATATAACTAAATGAAGTTGTTTATTTAATTGGTTTTTCCGTCTATAGATTGAACAACTTATCATTGAAATTACACAATGTACAAGGGTTTTTATCGATAAAAAAAATCAACTTATGTCTAGATCTAGATTTTTTGCAATAATTGTTCACTCAATTGACACGATGTGTTTTGATAAAAGCCAAATCTAGATTGGTTAAAGAACCAAGGTACTAAATAATGCAAAACAGCATTTAAGAAGGCTTCTCTCGAACGTATTAAACATTATGGCGTGAAACCCTCTGTTCAAACATCCGGCAGTAGAGTTTTCTGGTCTCTAGCCAATAAGATTGAGACAAATTTCGGTCACTCCTTACTATCTACTCTGGCTAAACCGGAATCGTATTACTAAGAAACAGGTATTGAAAACTCTGCGTAGTCTTGATGCGAACAAAGCGTGAACAAAGGTGGTATTTAATATGGTATTTCACCCATAGTCAGTAGGGATCAGTTAGAGTTAAAAAGGGAGGGCATGGTAAAAATTGTTAATTTCACATTTCCGGCAGTCTTCGGATGGAGCGATGCCAATCTTGTCAAATTTAACGTCACCAAAACGCAAGTCCGTTTACCTTATTTCCAACGTTTCAAAATGTATCCTTGGAATACTCTGACCGTCTTTAGATATTAGGTATTGAGGTATCCCTGAACGTTATCTTTCAGCTGTTCATTGAATCCAAGGCTAAGGCAAGTGCAAGAAAACTGGGGATTTCTGCAAATTTGCGGCAGTTCTTCACAGTCAGTTCACAGACAGTTTCTTTGTTTATACAAGGCACAGGTCTGATCTTGTGTGGAATACTGCTGTCACAACTTGGTTAAATCCAGTCTAGTCAGCCTAGAGAACAGGCCAAAAGTAGCCAGGCTCTCGATATTCTACAGGATACACTATGGAGAGTGTGTATAGGAATTACACAATATACTTTCCGCAACCCCGGTCTATCTTTGGATAACAAAAACCACCAACGGTGGGCTTCCATGCTTTCGTTGCATTCTTTCTCGCATCCGAATGAAACGATACGCTTCCTCCTTCCTCGTGTGCACATCAAGGGATTGGAACAGTTTGCTTGCGTCAGGGTTTCCTTCAAGTTATAATTTGGGTGTCTTCAAGAAAAGGGTGAAAAGGCTCATACTGAGATAGTCCCTTCACCACCTACCACCATTACCATTTTCATCTTCCAACGGATGGAATGACAGTCAAGCAATATCCAGTCGAAATTAATAAACGAAAAAGACTTCTATTTTTTTTGTGTGTTTAAAACAAAAATAGTATAAAGTATGAATAGAAATTATATAAAAAAAATTACACAAATAGTAACAATAATGTTCATTATTTTGCCATAAAGGTGCTAGAGATAATCAAATCCATTGTATTTGGGTTTAACTTACTACTTGTCATATAACAAAAGAAATATCTCAACATTTAACATTTACAAATACATTAAAATAAAACATAAATACTTTTGCTTTAAATTATTATTTTACATCTTTAAAGTATAACTTCTTTACGCTTTTCTTGGAAAGTTAGCGGGTGAATGCGAGCGAGAAGGTTGTTACCTTTTGTTGGTTGTTTGTTTGTTAACAATGTGATTAAGCGAGGCACACAAATGAGATATTAGTCAAAGAATATGGAAAAAGAGAGAGAGAGTAAGTTTATACACAATATTAATGTAAGAAAAACAGAGAGACATTTTTTTTCTCAATCCCTTATATTACTTTGGAGTCAAAGAAATTATACCTCGTCTTGTCTAAAGCACAATCGAGTTTTTTTAAACGAATTACACTAATATTGAAGCTTCCAGTAAAGTACTATTTTAATTTCAATTTTGATAAGTCATAAAAATGTTCTATTACCTAAATTTTTGAAAAAAGACTATATAATATAATAATTATCAAAAAATATCACAATAAAACATTCAAGTGATGACAAAACATAAAATAAATTGTTTATTTTATTAAGTATATATTTTCTATAATATTGCTCAGAACGGTTCGTTATAATATTATAAACAGCACAGAGTTTGTAATCCGGTTACATTTTCTGCGTCTTTTGAAAAATATCAGGCATCTGCAAGAGTTATAAATGGCAATATGACAAAGATATATTTATCATTTCCTTGAAGAGACTTTTGTGCTGTTATTTAATATTAAGAAATAGGTGAATGACTTACAATTAAAAATCTTTAGTCTTAATGGAGTCGACATATTTATTATATGTTATATAATATTTACTCCATCTGTCTAAAGCCCGAGTTTTCATTTCTGCGGTTGTTCAAACTATTGAAGAAGGTAAATAATAATACAGTAGGTCCCTTGTGAGACATTTTTAAAAATATTGGTTCGGTACAAAGTTAGACATCAAATATAATGGACATTTTCAGCATCTCTATACCTATATTTATATGACAGCTTCAAAGAAAAGTTATAACTTCTTGGTCGTAAAATTGAGACGTGTGTATTGACTGTTTCATATTTATTAGGCTTCATAGCATCATAAGATATAGAAGCTTTTATGATATATCTGTATGTTTAAATGCTTACAATAAAAATCTTCCGTAATAAAAATATGTCTGTTTTGAATTTTATTTGTTTTTTCGACTTATTTTAATCAGATTTAAAATTTTATAAAGATTTTTTTTATATTGTGATATATTTTTAAAATACTAAACTGAAAGTTAATTAAAACTAATTTAAAATGAGGAAGAAGTAACTACGTATTTAAAAAAAAAAAACAAACTTTATGGAAAATTATTCACTGTGGACAAAGGAAAACTGCTTCATAAATGTCAGCAAAAAATATTTTATAATTTTTATAATAGAAGTCTTGTTATTATCAAACTAAGTGCCAATCGCCTCACGATAAAATGGTTTTGGAGTCTGTAAATAATATTCGCTAACAATTAAAAAATGTCCTACATTATATATATTAAGTAAAAATTTGTTAATATTTTGGCTGACTTAGAAGAAATAAAATATACTATGTGATTAAAATAACCGTAAAGAATATATGTGACTAAACAAAACCTGCTTGTCATGATTAATCTGTTACACTATTTAAATAAGTTTAGTATGTCATAATTACATAATTTAATTTTATTTATTTCAAGTATATTGAAAGACGTCCTAATATCTAAATCGCTACCATGAAACATGCAGAAAAACTTCACAAATCTAATTCAAGCCGAAAATAAATCTACAGCAAAAGGAAAAGCGGACCTCGATTAATCTAGATCCACGTGAAATATTAACGAGTAAGAGTATAAATAAGCCTAGCCAAATAGCCCATCTCTCTACAATTCTTATATAGACATATATTACCTCCGGTTAGAAGGTTAAGCCGAGAGGATTATTTAATTTAAGATTAAAACGCTAATTTACTTTATTACAGGAAAATAAGAGGTAAATACGTTTAGTTCATTCGGCATTTTTTTTTAAATTTTCCTTACATTATATGTTACATTAATAATAAAAATAATTTCCTACATAACATATAATAACCACTATCAAATTACTAAAGTCAGCGCGTGAAGATATTTTTATACTACTAATAGGATGATGAAAATATGGTTCAAAATTTTCATTAAAAAAAAATTAAAGATTTCTCATTATTAATATCATGATTAACAGAATAAGTAATTTTTTGATGTTTTTTTTTTTAAATTGTCATAGTCGACAAGTATGTAAATGACAGTTCTATAGAAATATTAACTACTATATTTAGTATATTAAAAATAAATATCATATTTATACACAAATGGACATAAACCACAGCTACATATTAATTACTGTCCTTAAGGAACAACTTTAATTTCGTTGATATGTTACAAGCGAAATGAATAAAGAAAACTGTAGATGTAAAAGTTTCAATTTAATATTTACCATTAAGAGAATTCGGAATCAGACCTAGCTAGCCACTACTGAACTGAACGACCTGAAGGTTGACTTCTTCTGGCATTTAAACAGTGTTTTTCCACTTAATCCTTCATAATTACGAAGAATATTTCCTTTCTATACGATATTTATTGTTATAATCTATTGAAATTAATAAACTACCTATATTAAGATAGAACATATTCTCAAATACAGTTAAGTATAATAATATAACCAAATATTCGATCTCTTAGATATTTGCGAAAATAGAAATTAATGTATTTAGGAAATTTCCCAAATTTACTTTCAACTTCAATATTTAATTAATAAATAGACATTTTCATTGAGTCGTTGTTACTTTATTGAATTGTGTTAATTACTACGGGTTCTCGATAGATTTACTTGGAAATAAAATCATTGATTCTAAAAATGCTATAGAACACAATTTCGTAACCACATAGTTTATTTACAAAATTTAATGTCATGTAACTCTGACCTGTCCCAGCATTTCCTTGTTGTAAAAAAAAAGGACAAAGGAAGGCAAATGTTTGCTTTACGATGGAACCATACATATGTCAATTCTATTAATTTCACTCGTACTACTTTAGGAAAAGGAATATTATTATATTATGTTTAAACTAAATGTTTAAGTTTTTTTTTTTAAATTTTACATAAAGTCAACCTGTACAACAACTTTAATATTGTCCAAGCATATTTAACAAGGATAAGCATATTTAACAAGGATAAGGATAACCTTTAAATTTTGTGGATAATATAGATACAATTTTGAACATAATTAAAAAAAAAAAATTAATTAATACTTTGTTTCAAAATTAATTTATCATCGAGTTCCTTCGTACAAGTGTTAGTGGTTTCTTGTATTTATTACATTGAAAGCCGCTTTGTTCCTAATTTCTCTTCAAAATACTCAAATTAAATTAACGACATTATTTTAATTGTATTTGTTCAGAGGCTCTTAAGTTTGAAGAACTCAAATTTCTCTGGTTTGTATTTGACGAATTGTACCAGTGAAAGGAAATTTTACCGTTACGATTATTTAAAATTGTAAAAAATTATGTTATTTTACTTGTATTCTTCCTTTTTATGAAACTTTTGATAAAATCTAAATTTGAATTAAAAATAGAAAATGATGCCAATGTTTTTAAAATTGTCTCAATCTTTTGCTTTGTGATAACGAAGTAATTCTTATGGCACATTCTTATAACGGAGTAATGTTTCAACAACCTTCCTTATCATAGATAATATTGTATTTTAACAAGAAAATACGTCCGTATGAATAAAACTAAGGTTTTTCGGATATACTACGCGTTTTTTTTTTATTGTATTACTATCTAATCCCTAATAACTATATAACAAATCCATATGATTACAACAATGAATATGTATATGAAAGATTATTATGATTGTATATTGTAAAATATAATAAGTCCCTTTAAATGTGTATTTTTTTTAAGAGATAACAAATTCACCTAAAAATAAACACAAAGTAGAGTAAATAAAAAAAATATTGGACTTTAATTTTAGGGAGTTAACTAAGAAATTACAAAAATGAATCCAGTAATGTATACTGTGTGTATATTTATTGCCATAATTTACTGTATATATATATTTTATCATTACAAGTCATGGAGGCGTAGAAATTCTCTTTTAAAAACGAAATAACATTGTTCAAACACAGATTAAACAAAGGTCCATCACAATCTGATGAATGATTTAAAAAATTGAGGAAAAAAAAAAACGAGTCACCAAAAATATTTTTACTGATTTGTGGATTAATAAAATAGTAAATGGATTTCTTAGATGTAGCTATGAAGTAAACTATAAAACAATCAAACTCGTTTCGCTAAATACAAATTAAATATGAGAGTGGTTTACCGTCAATGACGAAGAAGAATGATCTATCGATTTTGTAAAAAATGGTAGGTGACAAACAAATTTCGACTCTTTCGTTTTTCATAATAAAACATGATTTCATTTAAACATTATACCGCTATTGTTTTACCTCCTCAAAAATAATGGTCTCGAGAATCCTTTCTAAAAGCAAAGACGCAACAGTCTGGGATGTACATTGTTTCTTTTAAAATTTATGACTGCATTAAGTATTAAAATTTTACCTTGAAGTGTAATTGAATAAAAACGTGGTAAGTAAATTCTTATTATAAAGTAATTATTTTAATTTATAATTTTTTTTTTCGAAAATTATTTTGTCTTATCTAAAAATGTGAATGGAAAAATATTAAATATAGTGTCATATTATTTTTCTTTGAAACATTTTTTTTTTATGGTTTTATGGTTATTAAGGATAAGAAAACAGTATCCTTAATAACAAACTTGTTACTAAGGATACTGTTTTATCTTTGATGTGTAGTAAGTAAAATTTGTATTGAGAAACAAATTATTTGGAAAATAAAACTTCTCAGACGTGGTTAACTTCACTCTGTGAAGGGTTTTTCAAATTTTTAATTATCAGGAATTTTTAAAGAGATCAAGCATTACTAATTAAAATAGAAGAATAAACTCCTGTTATTATGTATATAGATTTTCAGACTTTTTTTATATAAACTTTGCGAGAGCGTCATACTTTTGATATGAATTTTGAAATGTTCCTAATTTTTTCAGAATAATAATCTTTTTATTAATATCAACAAAATTAATTTTCATTTATCTCATTACTTAAAATTATTATCAAAAATATATAATTAAAAAAAAATACATTACTACAACTTTCCCTTCACGCATTATCATGCAAATGTTCTTATGCCAAGTTACAGTGTACCGAGTCGTTTGTGTTGTGCTAGAATTGTTTCAAGCAAATAAGCGTCATATGTATTTAGTTCAAAATATAAATTTGTTTACTCATTTACACATGATAACTTTGACTTATAACTTCTATTAGTTAAGTTCATTCCTATTTAAATAAGCCTCTTACCTTTTGTTTATAATTATGACAAAACTTTTTATCTCATCAAGTATAATTATGGATTTCAAAGTATGTAATGTATGTAAACTTAATATTTTGTTGAGTACTCTTAGTGGTTTCTTACGAAAATTGACTGACAAAGGACATCATCGGGATTTCATATATTTTTGGTCCAAATATGAAAGTGCCGGCCAATAAAAAAAATTCCTGTATTCCGTTAGAACTTGTCTCCCTGAGTTTCATTATTATGACACCAAAGCTGTAGGAAAATTGTCTTCGGTTTTATTTGAGTTCAAAAATTTAACACCTTCATACATTTTCAGTGAATTTAATAAACAAAAACAAATGATTTGTTCTACCATATTTTTATTTTGAACATCGTTTAGGAAGATATATTGGTTCTTGACCTATTTCTGACAAGATAACATATATGTCATTTAAACATAATTTTTCGCATGCTATGCTACTACAGCTTCTTCGTGCCAGAAAGCGCGTATCTGTAATGAATACGTGGAGCAAAATCTGTGGATTTTACTTCCTGTACAAGAAAACTCTTCTGAGGAATTCACTGCAGCTCAAATAATGACTCTCATGTCGATGTTACAAAATCAGATTAAGGAGGAAATACTTGATTTTGAGCAGTATGAAAATATAGCACCGGCCCAGTTTCATACTTGGACAGGACTGACTCAAGTTCAGTTTACTGAATTACTAGACAGTTTAGCAAGTATGAGAACTAAAATAATAAAAGAACCGTACTGGCAGCAGTATTAGTCAAGTTAAGAACAGGTGACTCGAACGCACGGCTTGCTAATATTTTTAAATGTAGCGAAACAACGTTTCATACGTGGTAAAAAATCGGTAAAAACGCTCTGTTAGAAGATTTTGTGCCCTTAAATGTTGGGTTTGACCATATTTCCCGTGAGGATTTAGCACACAGGAACCTTTTTTTACCCAACAATCTGTTTGGGAACCCATCGAACCCAGAAAATGAAAGGAAAGCGATCACGATTTTTGATGGCACGTATATATATCTGTAAAAAAGTGGAAATTATTTTTTCCAACGCAAGTTTTACAGCCATCACAAATACAGAAACCTCTTAAAACCGTTCCTCTTGGTTTCTTGTGATGGACATATTATCGAAGTTAATGGACCATATGCTGCCACCACGTCTGACCCAGATATAATGAATAACATGCTTAATAATGCTGACAGTGCCTTCCACTGGTTTTATAGGAGTGGAGATGTTTTTATTCTGGACCGGGGTTTTCGAGACTTAGCAAGAAATAGGTCAAAAACCAATATATCTTACTAAACAATGTTTAAAATAAAAATATGGTAGAACAAATCATTTGTTTTTGTTTATTAAATTCACTGAAAATGTATGAAGATGTTGAATTTTTGAACTCCAATCAAACCAAGGACAATGACGCTACAGCTTTGGTGTGATAATAATAAATACTCAATGGGACAAGTTCTAACGGAATACAGTATATTTTTTTATTGGCCGGCACTTTCATATTTGAACCAAAAAAGATGATGTCGTTTAAATTTTATTTTTGTTCATACAAATACAAAACTAGAAAAGAATAAGGAACAAATGAAGCTCTTAGATATAAAATATCTGCTAATTTTTTTCGTTTTTAGAATAATTAACATACAATTTTGATGAGATAAAAATCTATTACATGCATCATTTGTTCTTAATATAAATATAAGTGGTTGTTTTGATTTCTGAATAAGGGATTTTCTTGGATCACAATAAAAGCCCATAAATGAGGTAAAATATATAACAATATATATACATATCTGCACTAGATTCCAAAAATCTAAACTCCAAATTTCATTGGATTTTCGCCTTAGATTGGGTCATTTACACTAAATCCTTAATTATATTTTGCATTGTTTTTAAATTAAAATGTAACCCAATTGAAATGTTTTTTATACATAACTTAGGCTAATTCAATTTCATGAATTTTAAAATATCATCAGTATTAAACGGAATCAATTGTGACAGTAGCTAGCTACTGGGAATACTAAATCCACCAAAACACGCGAGAATTCACGAACTGAATGGACATTCGTCACTGTCTCAGGAACCTCTTGATGGTCGTTATGTTGGTTTTTATCTTACTCCGAGCAATAAATTTTATTAAATAAAAATTGAGATAAGAAAGCTACTGTACTAAATGTTTGAAATGGTAGTGAATAGAAATCATACGAGATTCTGTTATAAAGTTTTAGTACAATTGACAATTTAAAATTTTGAGTGTTATCAAAAAACCGAATTATTACATATAAGAATTTGTTTTCTTGTTGAAATGTTGAATATTTCATTAGATATTACTTGAAAATGTTCTCTTAACCTTTTTAAAATCAGCTATCACAATGGGTAGTGTTTTAGTTGAATAACTTTTAACAGCTGTCGTCGTTGCAAAATTATAGAGTAGTGTACGGTTACTTAATAGGTGGCAGGTTTAATATAAATTATATATGTCGGAGTAGGGTCCAAGGTTGTAGGGTCCATGGTTTTAAAAAGAGTGACGTCAGCATAACTGACGTCAGCAATGCCTATATTCTTAAATGTCGTCAGTATCTCAGACCCTTGGAGGGAACCTCGTAGACGGTTTGACGAATCCTTTACTTCGAAGAGGTCCGTACCCTGCAATGGCTTGAGCAAGATTATCCGTAATATGAACTGTCGGTTCTATTTATACAAACATTGTTGTGACTTCACTTGCACAGGTGGCTACGTAGATGGTTATGCAGGTGACACCTGATAATTTCAACTACCCTCAATTATTACTTATTAAAATAATAACAATTGCGCCGATATATATATTTTTAATTTATACATTTTTGTAAAAATCAACGATATATCAAGTAAACATGAAGGAAATATTTTTATTCTTTTATATATTGTGTATAAGATAAATGCTTTAATTACTGTGAATGGTCAGCTTATAAAAGGTTAGATAGATTTAAACGTATAACTTAATGAACTCCGGTAAAATGTGTGTGAAAATCTTAACAAACATCCTTCTTCTTAACACATTAAAGTTTTGTCTGTAATGACGTATATTATCATCATTATATTTTTTGCTTACTAAAACACAAAATAAAATCAAATAATCAATAAAAATAGGTGAAATATGAGGCGGTCTTGTCCCAGATTGGCGAGTTTTTCCAGGAAACCTTATGATTGTATTCTACATTTGCACTGTAGAAGTAAATCAGTTGTGAAATAGTAACATCCGAATACACAACCGTATTACATATATGTATAACAACATAGTATGTGTAAATATAAAGACATATACGAAGCTATACTAATAATATTATATCAGTATTAATCAGATTGAAGAGGAAAAATAAATTACCGGACAGAAGATAAATTATCAGGCAACCAAAAAATTCCGTGCGGTTTTGAGGGTTTAAAGATAGTAATACAAAAATAAGTTAAATTTAGTTTTTTTATTCCGAAAAATAGTCACCTTCATTAGACTTTTTCCCATCAAGACACGAGATCATATATAGCTTTTTTGTAAAAATCTGGTTTTTGTGAATCAAAGAACTGTACCATGTCGTTTTCATAAGCCTGTCTCTTTTGAAATACCCGATTACGCATATGGCTGTCCAATGCTAAAAACAGGTGGTAGTCACTCGGGGCAAGGTCTGATGAGTAAGGCGGATGAGGCAGGACTTCCCATTCTAATCGCGCCAGGGTTTCCTACGTGACTCTTGCTGTGTTTGGTCTTGCGTTGTCCTGATGGAAGATAACTCCTTTTCGATTTTCTAACGCAGTCTGTTTCTGCCTAAGAGCGACCGCAACTGTGCTTAGCTGTGGTGAGTAGACTTTAGCAGTAATGGTGTGTCCACTTGGCATAAACTCAAAGTGAACGATACCTGCTGTAGTCCACCATACACACAACAAGATCTTTTGTTGATGAATGCTTGGTTTAGCAGTCAACCGCAACGGATCTTCACCAGGTAACCAATGGTGTGAGCGCTTTTTGTTGCAGTACATAATCCATTTTTCATCACACGTCCACATCCTGTCGAAAAACGGCGCTAAGTTGTGACGAGAAAGCAATGATGTACAGATTGTCAAACGCTGTAACTTGTTTGCTTCACTCAATTCATGTGGTACCCATTTGCTAAACTTCCATCGTTTCCCAAGCTGGTGCAAATGCATGCGAATAGTTTCGTCGCTGACATTGAATTGCAAGGCAAGAGCTTGGCATGTCTGACTTGAATCCTGCTCGATTGCCAACTTGATATCGTCGTTGTTAATCGTCGATGGTCTTCCGGAGCGAGGTTCATCATCCAGGCTTTCATTTCCAGATACAAATTTTTTAAACCACTTCTGGCTCGTTCGTTCAGCTACAGCACCCTTCCTTAAAGCAGGGCATATCTTACGACCAGCCTCTGCGGCTTTACTGCCAAGTTTGAACTCGTAAAGTAAACAAGCACGAATTATTGCATTTGATACGGCCATACTTTACCAATGTTTTTTTTTAAGTGAAAAACTTATCTAACACAATAAATTATACTTCTTAATATAACCTTTCAAATGTTTAATAAATTACCCCACCACTTTATCTTACTGGTGATATACATTTCGTATAAGTAAACAATGAATGAAAACCGCATGAACTTCTCTGGTTACCTTATAAAAGTCAGTTTCGTAATTACTTTATATGGGCTTCTTAAAAGTTGTATAACATCTAAAAAGCCCTGGAAAATGAGAATAAGCGTTCCCAAAATAAAAGATCTTGAAATGAGTACAGTAACTCAATCATCTAACACTCAGTACACAAGAGAAGTAACATGTAATTCTTCAAAATGACCTACAGAGAGCTACTTCAGCCGATTATGAAATTCAGAGATGTGGTCATATTTGCGTAAAACAAATATGATTCGTGTGATCATATTTTGGTGACGATGAAATCTTTTATTCTTGTCGAATCAATCAATGATATAGAGGAGACAATAATATACCAACATAATTTTAATGACTGTTGGGAGAAAATGTTGCAATATTTATAGCAGTCCTAATGATCTCACAGAATTATTATTTTTCTTCCTTATTTGAGTAGTATTAACAAAGTAAGATATCATCTGTTCCAGATATATACCGAGTACTACTCTACTAAATTTGCTAAGGATAGACAAACTGTTATTGATATCAATGACTGACGAGGATAGATTTTCAAGACCCGAATGGTGGTATAAAATTTTTATACCGCCAGAATGCAAATGATAGAGAAATAAATATATATCGTCACAAAATAAATAAAAAGTGTAAAATTGCCAGCTCTCATTATTGTACACGTTAACCTTGGATGAAAGGCTTTCCCAGTTTATTTCGTCCGTCCGACGTCTACTTTCAGATGACCAGACGCACGGCGGGTCTTCATGCATTAGCTCTGATCCAGACACAGATATACGCTTCTTCATGCGTTTAGCAAAAGATTTGAATAATTAGCTTGCATCTGTGTTTCCTTCAACTTTGGGTTTGTTCAAGGTGAACATAATAAGACTTTTAATGGGATAGTGCATTTGACATTATTTATAACCAACTCTTTATAATAAGGCTTTCGATGAGCTTTCGATAGCGCTACTACGCTTCTTTTAAATATCATTGAAGGCACAAAATAAGGTGCGCATGAACAAAGATTTACCATTCCTACCCTGATACATTTCAGAAATACATTTAATGTTGTCGGCACGACCTGCAGCTTGCACTGTTATGTCAGTGTTATCTCTCATCTTCTGCTTCTGGTTAATTCTTCTCCTATCTTTTAAAGCCAGCTAGCTTTTCGTATTGTCAGTGTCCTCTCTGGTTGTTGATGTGACTTCTGGTCTTCCAATTTTTATTAGTTTATTGACTTAACTGAGAATTCAAAATGCTAAAGTTTAAAAATATTTACTAGGAATGCCGAGTGCTTGGCATTGTTGCTTTTTATAACTTTATGTAAATAAATAAATAGTCGAAGTATATTGTATTTTTTATTTTCATTATTTTCACTGTTTACACTTTATATTTGTGCAGTACAAACTTTTTTTCTCTAATTTTGAAGTTTCGATTATAAATATGAATTTTAGCACAAAGAGCGCCTTATAAAGCGTATTGACGAAATAAATAAATAAATGGTAGGAGGAGTTTACTAACATTTCACACTTAATGTATATTATTAATAAATGATATAATGAAAGAGAAATATGAAGAGGGAGCACAGTGAAAATTTGTATCTTTTTTTTCTCCATCTGTATTAGTGTGCGGTTTGTGTCTCTACTACTCATTGTAAACACCTGTCCCTTGTTCCTTGTAAACTGAGAACTTTACCGACGAAGCACTAACGAACTGAATTAAAAGTAAACTCAAGGCAATTGTGACATCACAAGCACAAGACTTGAAATTGTAATGTAGCTCGATATGCATTTTAAATGAATCTATGGTTAATGAAGTAAAAACAAGAATTCTGTAAGGTTGATTACGATAATTGACATATTGGCGTGAGTTTTTGTTAAATATTTAAGAAAGGAGGAAGTTATTTTATATTTTAGAATGATGGTGCTAAGCAAATATACTCTATGATTAGCAAAAAGTTTGTTTTATATTTCGAATATCACAAAGAATGGTGATATTTCCCAGCTTTAGGGAAAAGCTGAAGCAGTTCTCATATTCAGAAGCGACGACTAAAAATACGTTGAAATCTACAGACCAGGAACAGACTAAAAACTAGAAACAGATCCTTACTACAGACCAGGAACAGACTAAAAAACTAGGAACAGATCCTGGTGATTCTTTAGTAAATTAGTGTTAATGACACACTATACAATGTACATGTTTCCCAGATGATGCAATTTAGAAATCTTTCTAATATCTATCGACAGTTTTATTTTTGGTTGCAACGAAAATTATTTAGTAAGTATATCAGTTGTAATCCTACTTACAACATAATTATTTAAACTTCTTCAAAATGTTTTATTAAAATTTCGAAGTCTTTTAAACATGACTTATAATGACTCTCCCTTAAAATATACAATATATCAAAAAGGCGGCACTTTTAACAAGTTGCAATATAATATTTTAAATAATACCACATTATTTAGATTTAGCCTTAATAATAATTTTTTGAAACGGTAATTAGTCTAAATCTATGTAAATTTTTTTATTTGGCAGAATGCCGTTATCACATGGTACTGAGGATGTCGATTGATTGATGACGTGCTCTCAATCTCCACAAACTTGAGTTTCATTAAGAAAAGCTATAATTTATCTTCAGTGAACGTAGTTGAAATAGTTTAAAACAATGAAAAATTTTCTGTGCTTAAATGTTCCTAGACTCAATTAAGTCTGTAAATGCTGTGACATGAAATATGTACTTATTTAAAAAAAATACAATGTAAAAGAATATTTAGAAATAAATAGTATTAAATAAACAGTAAGATTAAAAATATTATTATTTATTAATAAAAAATAAATTTTTACGTTTTTTTAATAAATTTATTTATAAATTTTGTTTTTCATTTGCTTACTCTTGATAAAAACTGTATGAGAATGTTGATATTTTTTCAATTTTATAGAAGTTATATAATGAAATAACTTATAGAACATAATTATTGTTTTTCGATTACAGACTCATTTAGAGTTAACGTGACTTGTGATATACATTTAGAACAAAGGTGGATAAGTCCCGTAAGATTTTCCCTAAATACGAATTGGTTCACGTAACTTTCATTAATTAACCTATTATTTATTATCAAGATTACTTTAATACAAATACCTGCTCTAAATACTTAATCGGGTTTATATTTGTTTGGGTTTTATATGTTACTCTTATTAAATAGCACTTGAAATGGATGCATTGCATTGCAGTGATATTTAAAAATTAAGAAAAACTTATTCATGAAAAAAAAAATCATATATTTTTTTTAATGTAATACTTATTCTGCTCAATGGTTAAGTTATTAAAATTAAAGAAATAAAATAAAGTAATTCTATCCAAAATCTGTTCCTGGGAAACTCAAAAAGACTATAGATTTTTTCAGTTAACTACCACTAAAGAAAATGTTTTGTACTGAAAAATGTATATAACTATAAAATTGTTCGCACATTTCTTATTATTAAGACGTTGTCTTAAAGACAGAATAATTTCAAAATATGTTAATTAAATAAATAACAAATATTTTATAAAATAATATTTTCATTATCACTCAGTATAAACATAATCTATTCATTGCATTCCTTTGTGTATTTATTTATTAAAACCAATTAATAAGTAAATAATTCGAAAGCTTTTGAAGGCTCTTTAGCAAAGACAATAAAACAATATCCTTAACTTAATTTACAGAATTTTGTTTATGTTAAAACAAAGCGGCTTTAAATTTAAGAAATTAAGCGAGCTCTAATCATTGTTGAAGGAACTCTTTACAATCCAATTAAAGCCTTTTCATAAAAAGGAAATACAACATAAAAATCTTCAGATGTCATTAAGGTTTTTCCTTTTCTTTTTCAATAACCAATATAACTGAAATCATACATTCAAATTTATATAAATAAAAAAGCAACTGACATTATTTTATTATTAATTCTATTCTAATTACGTTATTCCTTGCAATATGGTAAAAAATTAAAAAATTTCAAGGGACCGTATTAGTGGCTGAAACCAAAGTATTAATTCCTGAGAATACCAATATAGACTATTTACTTAAGAACAAACTTTTAATTATTTTTAGCTGTATTATAAATTCCTTTATAATCTTTATGAGAAATACTTAATGTTTTCTCTACGTAACATTTTTTTTTTAATATCTTAATATCAGTTTGAAATTTCTGAAATACCAATACATTATACTGTATAGTAATCATTTATTCCTTTCCGCCCTATAATTTTCCAGAAAATTCATATTTCACGCTCTGAATCCCTAGCTTTGAAGAGCTGTTTGAGAACTAGCGACCTGTTAAGTGATTTTTGAAATTTGTCTATCTCTATGTAGAACATTTCAACATCATTTTATTCTGTTACACTCGATTTTAAGTGGATATTAATTCTCGAATTAATTCCTGAAAAACTGATTGATCAATTTTGCA
Organism: Danaus plexippus; assembly: GCF_018135715.1. Classification (NCBI taxonomy): domain Eukaryota; kingdom Metazoa; phylum Arthropoda; class Insecta; order Lepidoptera; family Nymphalidae; genus Danaus; species Danaus plexippus. The sequence continues at coordinate 3,441,243 of NW_026869855.1, forward strand.
TAATTGAATTAAAATTCATTTATATTAGGTATTTAAAAAAGCGCATATGATATATATGGGCAAAAAAAAAACATAAGAAAAAACACTGTAGAACAATTATTAAAAATTTCTTACATTTGTATTGATTAACAAAACATTACCTACTTACGAATTTTCGTTACAGTTGAATTTTCGCGAACGTAAATAGTAATATAGACTATTGGGGTGAGCATTCCAACTACTCTCAGCTTTTGCAATGTATGTTTGTTAAAATAGGTCTAAATTTTAGATAAAGATAGATAAGTAATGTGATACATATTTTAAAATAAATGCGAAAATAACTGTTTGTTTATTTTGTTACCGACCTGATCAAAAAGTACTAGACTAATATTGTTGAAATTTAGCTTGGACTTGTCAATAAACCTGTATTCGTAATTGAAATAATATTTGTCAACTTTTTCAACCACATCCACTAGTTTTTCGAAAAAAAAACCTTTTTATTTTTAATTACATTATGCACCTTCATAAACAAGCACTAGAAAGAAAAAAATTTACTTCATATTATATTAAACCAAACATTTCATTTACTTTACGGCGCCCATGATCACAAATCGTACTCCAATCGTAATCTAAACCATGCGCATCAACACAGAAGATGTCAAAAAACATTTTCATAACTATATATTTCAAGTCATAATTGGTGATCATTAGTAATTAATTCTTACTAAAAACTGAAATGACAAGGCAATAATAAATATTTCCGTCCAAAAGAAAAGAATAAAAAGTCACAATTTTAAGATTAATGATAGCCAAAGTTTTATATATATTTTTTTATTCTCGTCAATTTGTCTGAATTCATCTGACTTGAATCTGGTTTTGAAGTTATTCAAGTCTTCTTTAGGCACCGTTAATTTACAAATTTTAAAATATATCCCAGGATAATCTTTTAATAGATAAACTTGCCGTTTCTTTTAAGAATATAATCAAATAAATCAGATTATTTTGTATATTCAATATCATTACTTTCATTATTGTTTATTGTCGTTTTCTGTCATCTTAGATGGAACCTATATTTGCCCAGAAAATACAATTTTGTCCTTTCATTCAGTTTGATTACTTCCAATCTATTTTCAGCAATAAATCGATCACCTTGATTGACACAATTTTTTTTTGGCTCAAACTCATTTAGTAGCCAACATAATATTGTTAATCTTTTTCATATTTCTACTGAACAAGACCATTTCAAATTTAATATTTTTTTTAACCTAGATTTTATTTCCCTTGCTTATATTTTGTGTTAAGACACTTATATAACATAATATATTTTCCGAAGTAACTTGATTTAATCTCTAAGCTTAGTAAAAATATGAGGTCGTTTTAAGGTACCAATAAATATTAAACCAATAGAATCTTTAATTTTTATAACTGACATGTATATATATGTCAGGCAGAATTTTTTGTCAATACAATATTTTGACTATCAATGGTTTCCCATTACAAAATATATATTTTTAATTCAGTAAGGTCAGTTTTATAAATCGTCGAAAATTATTCAGATGAAAATAACATCTTATATGTATAGTTGAATGTTTTGTATTGTATGGTAAATAAATGGAATTACCATGTTTTCGTCTTTGACACGTTTTCTTGTTAATTTAATGAAATTATTCTTATATAAACCAATATCAAAAAGATAGTTGTATAAAAAGCTCCAAGAAAATTTTGTAATAAAATAATAATTTCTGGTAAACTTAAAGAGAACCTTTTAGCAATCCATTTATATTCTAAAATTCTCAGACACTTATTACTCTTTTAGTTTTCACTTAAAACATCTACTATTTTATTAACCTAATCGATAAATAAATACTCGATAATTGAAAATTGCACAAATTTTTAATTTATTAATATTATTCACAAAATCATTCTTTTTGAATCACAACAATATATTAAAGTTAGCCTACAAATGATTTCATCCATGAGCCTCAGCAAATTTTGCGGTTATTTGTTGTTTAATATATAACAAATGGGTTATGCATTGAGCTTATTTAAACATTAAATATTTTTGTTTATGAATAAAAATTTTAATATTTATTTAAATATTTTTTCTAACAAAAAAATTTAAATAATTTTAATAGTCTTTTGGAAACCTAAATAGGATACATGTGATCTTTTTTTGGATCAGTAATAAAATTGTTTTCCTAGGCATAATTACGGATTCTGTTTATGTATTTGTAACTCCAGTTTACTCAAACATTTATTAAAATAAATTCATGGTCTTAGTTTAAAAAAAAATACATTTGATTGTTAACACAATTTATATTTAGAATAATGTAGTTAGGCTATTGAAATGAAGGCCGAGAGTATTTGTATAGAGACTATCAGAATTTAATCGATAGACAGATATTTTTTTTTGAAAGCTGGCATTCCGATAAAATACAACAATTTTACTTATTTTCGAAAACTACTCAAATATTTTATGAATAATATATTTTGAAACTGTATTTTATGAAACAATATTTCAAAGCTTTCATTGATATAATAACTTTGTTTTTGTAGGAATTAAATTTTTACACGTACAAACTCTTATATTTGGAACAAAGATTAAAGTTTAGGAAATACTTTTTGTCGTACGGATACTGGGACACGTCGAATAGTGTGTCCGAAAAACTAGTTCATCATAGTAATTTTTATTAATAATAAGACATTTTCTTATTTATTATAACTTAATAAAAATGTAAGCCTTTGGATAGAAACTGGGATATTAATTCTGAAGAACAAAGTTTACAACTGTTACGGTATAACTGATGTTGCTTTAGTTACTTAGTGGCTACATTAAGCGGAGAAGCTATCAACTTAATGTACTGTATCCACTATTTAGATAACGCTAAATATTTATTTATAAACCAGAATTAACACGAAAGAAAAATAATAATTTCAAAAATATTTTAAAAATCTGCTTCAAGCTGTTTTAATGAACTATTATTAGCTTGACATAGATTATCATATAACTTTGTAACGAAATTTTCTCACGTAATTTAATCCGCTTCAAACCGTGAAATGAAATTGGAATTTATCCCTTGATGATGATGCAGTAAATTTAATAGCTTTTTCTGTTATTTTTATCAGAAACTTCAGGATATCGATATATCTATCAATGTAACGTTAGTGACAGCTCTGATGATTATTAAATTGGATGGGCAGTGCGCAGGCTAAAGCCAAACTAAACCAACACAGCTCTGTAGCTAGGTGGGACCATGATATCCGTAAAGAGGTGAAGAGATGAAGGTCGAGCTTAGTAGCGCTGTATGAGAAGTCTATTTTTTGCAGGGGACTGACTGGTGTTTCTGATTATGGTGGCACATTACTTATATATTATGTACTAGCTTATGTCCAATGTCACCTATTTTTTGAATTGGTTTGATTCTTAACTCTCATTTTCATGCATTCTAATAATGGAAACTTCTTCCTTCATTTAACCCCTACGGTCTTTGCTAGACTCTTTAGAGGCGCCTAAAGGTGTTAATGTATACTATTTAATGTTCTAATTTTTGAATAAGACCGGTCTGCGGGATATCAAAAATGTAATATTTGTTCATTAATACGGACATTGAGCTTCTATAGAACTTTCTTAAAATATATTCTTTTTTATTTCATTACGTCTTCGTAGAACTAATAAATTTAATTAAAGACATAATTAATTCTCATTCTTCATTAGAGACCTTTAATAGGAATAATATAAGTTGAAAATGAAAACTTATCAAAAAGATTGTTGTTTATGAAGTCTTATTTGAATTTTCAGGATAACCAGCTCATGGAGAGCGTTTGGTGACAATTTTACGATTATAGTTATTTTTCTAACATTTTGATTCATCCAAAAAGCGCAGACCCGATAAAAACATTTTCAATTGTTATATTCCAATTATTAGTATTTTTTTGATATTGTGACCCGCCAATAGATTCTCCTTGTTTCTTTATTAAATATAGTTGAGTATCCAATACTTAATATTTTAATGTTTGCGACATTTTAGTATATTTGTTGCTAAGCTATTAAAATTCCATATATTGTTTCTATAAACTTGAGTTTAATTCTACGATAACAATACACCAGCTCGTAGTGATTGGAAATGTGTCATCCATCAATCGTCATTCCCTATTCGGGTTTCCGGGCAATCTGCCAAATAGCTATGCAGTTTGCTGTGAAAGCTAAAGAAAATAGTAAACGAAATATACTTTTTTTCACTACGCGACTTTGTTAGAACGAATTTTTGATTTTTCTATCTTTTCATAATTCGTTTCACTTTATATTCTATCAGCATAATATATTTTATAAAAATATTTGTAACTTTTGAAAACTATTATAAACATGGGCAAAAAATTTTACTTTTTTATTATTTATATAGGTGTTAACGGAAATATCTTGTATTTTTACGATATTTATTAATTTAAAGAAAGAAACTTGAATTTCAAGTAAAATTCAACTTCAAACAGGCCTTCGACCAATCTCGCTGGTACGTAAACGCGGAATTTTGCTCTGTGACCTTCTATATGTTATACATATTCCTGTGTAGTATTTTCAAATTTACCCTAGCCGTAAATTTTTCCTCACTTTAGTTTTGACGAATCCTTAATTTCGTTAAGGTCCGATTGCTGCAGAAGTTAGAGTGAGAATGTCTTTAATCTGTTCCCTCTACTTTATTTACACTAAACAACACTTTTGCTACTGCACTTGCACAGGTAGCAACGCAGTTGAAACCTGTTAATTTAAACCATACATAATTATTAATTACGTAAATAATAGGTATTCGCGTCGGTACTCGTATATATTATAATTGTCTATATTGACTAAATTAATGGTTCCAAAACGGATCCCTGTACAAAACCTTTAGTTCTGCAAGAGATTAACATCTTAATAATTCTCCTTTCTTATTTAATAATTGTATGCTTTTTTTTCTGCGTCCCATTTTCATCATTTGATTAATAGATTTATATCATCTGACAAATAGACGCTCGGAGAGTCTTCTTCCCTTTCTAGTCGACTTTCCTGGTATCCAGATGAAGTGATTCGAAAAGCAAAGTATTGGATCATTTTGCCTGAAGCCGTGTTTTCACTCAATTATAATTCTGGTGTCTTCAAGATAAGGGTGAATAGGCTGTTACTAAGATAGTGCATTCACCGCCTACGGATTTAATCACGCCTATCAATAGGTAGAAAGACGACAAACATCTATTAACGTAATTTAAAAAAATCATTTACATAAATGTTCCTGATTCCTGTGTTACGTTGTGCATTATGGACGATATGTCAAAATGGAAAAATAAAAATATAACCATGAAAGAAATGCTTATTGCATTCAGTATGTATTTCAAAATTTCCTTCAACTATTATTGTCTGATGTAGTGGCCTCACACATTGCAATTAGAATGCTTCACTTTACAATACCATCAGTTACAAAATATTGATACTAAATCAGATACGGATGTTCCTAATTAAAAGGTATAATGACGTTATTCATTCGTGCATCGGCCATGGAACTATTACTAATGAAATTAAATCAAACGATAAAAGGATATCATTAATTGAAAATAATTAATGAGCATGGCGCGCCTATCGTTACACGCAACAAATATGGTCCTAAAAATAAAAGTTATATATTTGGATGTGTAATCAATTTATGTCTAATATTATCTATATAATATAATCTAATATAGAATAGTCTTATACAATGATTTAAAGAAAGCTGTTTTATTTAAAATAGTTACAAGCTCAAAGTTATCGTAGCTAATTAATCTATAATTCTATACGTATTACTAATATGTTTTAAACAAACAACATTTATGGTAAAGTAAACTTGTTAATCATATATAAGCTTTTGGAAAAAATTGCTTAAATTTAATAATCTTTAAGAAATAATGTTAACTAAGTCTTTTTCTATTTAAAAAGTACATTACTATCATAATAAGGATATATTAAAAAATATATATATTGGATGACATCTCATATATATAGGAGCGTCAGGATGGTGCCTCATGGTGGACTTGGCTATACATACCCATCATGGGCGTTGTAACGATCGGAACTCAAAATAAGAGCATATTTGTACTGTCCAATATCTTATTACTCGATCTCTTTACAGTTGTATTTAATATCACACTCAAATAATAAGATGAAAATGGATTATGAGCCAATAGGTTAGATTTGTGCACTTCGTTTGTCGGCTGTCCATAGTATAATGGCAGTCCTCACTCTCAGTGACAATAACTACCTTATTCGGAACTGGCCGCTCATAATTTTTATGAAACAAATCGAGTGAATTACTTATAAGGTTTATTATTAAACTAATTCAAAATCGACGCGCCGTTATATATATGTAACTAAACTACTTTTGAAAGTAATATTATAAAATATTCTTAATGTAACTATGTAACAAATTTTTTTCTGTCTGTTTTTTTTATAATATTTTGTATTAACTTCTAATCATTACCAGTACTGAACTAATGTTGAAAAAAACTCATGACTATTTATTATTTATACCTTTTTGAGGAACAATTTCAAATACTTAAAAACCAACTGCTTAAAATTCTTAAAAAAATTGTAAGAGCATTGTTAACCACAAGATATATTTACAGATGTTGGCAATCTATGCATTATACAATTACTATGTATGTAAAAATACTTTAACTTATAGCCTGTCGATTGAATGGTGAAGTGGCGTCGCGTGAGTGTAATGATACTGAATAGAGTAGGACAGTGAGTATTGTCACAGAGTAATAGGACTGGCCATGATTGTCAGTATTTTATAATATAAAGTATATATGTAATTTTTTTAATAACTACCCTAAATGCACATAAAATACTTTCTTTCATATTACTTGTCATAAGAACATACGTCATTTACAAGGAAGTGACCTCGATTGATGAAATTTGAGTTGCTTTCGAAGAGGTTTCCGTTTTATGCACTTTAACGCTTCATTAACAAAATCCCAAAATATTTTTTTCACAAACTTCATTAAATACGATACTTGTCTAAAATATTTTGCAAGCAACAATGTTACTAGTCAGTATTTGAAATATATCATAGAAAAATATACCACTGAAATTAAAATATTTATCTTATAGAAGTTATTTTAATAGCAACGCTATTTTTCTTCTTCTTAAGTAATGCTGGTACTACCCTATGCCTATTAATTTTAAGAAAGGTTAGCTGATACTGGAAGGCACTCGAATTGAGAAAGATTATTAGTGAGAATCTTATTATTTAACGCTCAAAAGGAATTGTAATATTAAGCACTAAAAATATATAAAAAAAAAATTGATAAACTATGCTCAGGTTTAAAATTTTACAAAAAAAAAATGTAGGAATTTTTTATAAACTATTATGTTATTTAGAAATTGTAATATTAAAATATATTATTTTATTTACAAATAGTATTTAATATAGAAGTCTGTTTGTAAAAGAAATCAAAAATTCTGTTTTTTTTTTTAACAAATCAATATATGTCGAAAGTATAGGCTCATAATTTTCCTTTTATAGTATGAAGTTTCTAAAAGAAATAGATGAATTCACCATTTACTACAAACTGACTGACTGACAGACCCGTGTTTGTAAAGTACAGAACGTTAATATCATAAACAAATAAAAAAAAAACACACAGGTTGTCATAAATGGAGTGTAAAGGAACGAATTTATCCGAATTCAAATAAAAAATAAACATTCGTAAAGATAAATATATCGATTAAATATATGATATGAAAAATCGAATAAAATTTTTGGCTTTGAAAGGAATAGAATATTACGGAAAGGCATTTTATCCTGTTCATTATAATACTCACAGCATAATTAAATCTTATTTGCTATAAAAATAAAATATTAATCATTTTCAATCTTTTCAAAATGAACTGAAGTTGAAAAATAATTATAAAAGCTAGCTACTGTAGGATATACACCTAGGTATTGTCTGAATTCCAATTTAAATTTTTTCTAGACATTGAATTACTTACATTGACCCAGATATAATTTTAACTACCCTAAAATCTATCTCTCATTAGTGTTATATTGATTTTTTCTAAGATTAGCTTTTTTGCAAGCTTTGTAGTTTGGGAATAGTATAATAATGTAGTTTGTTGAAACCATAACTAGAATTTTTCTATTTGCGCGTGAATAAATCGGTGCATTATAATAAAAAATCTCATTATTTATTGGCAACATTAGTGACATAATCATACTTTTTTATAATATATGTATACATATTTTTTTAATATTTAAATAAAAATTATACCTACTGTAAACTAATGTCAATTATATTATACAGGACAATAAATTTCATATATTACAACTGAAATTTTTATTTAAACGAAATAACTAAAAATATATATACAAAAAAAAGTATGAATAAAACGTAGTGTGAGCCAGACAGCTCGTTTCAATGGAAACAACGTAGCAAATGTTCGGCACAAAATTATTTCGCGGAAATACATAAAAATAGAAATAACACTTACATTTTTTATAAATTAACATTTTAAGCAAGTTATTGGTGAGATAGCAAGGAAAAAAGAAGAAAAATTAAATATTGTTCTAAAGTTTATTTCTTTGAGGTAATAATTTGATAACGGTAATAATGATGCATAAAATTTAATTATCGATGACAATTTTGTAAAAAAAATATTTCTCATTTATTGCTTGCATTATAATCATTCTTTCATGCACATCACTAGATACGTGTGTACAAGACTTATAAAATGTTGTGGAGGTGAGCGTTTAACGTAAGTTAGATAGGGGCCCCTTAAACCTACACCTGGGTCGCAAGTCCCAGTCACTGTTGAAGCTCCTCTCCCTGCAACGCGATGGACCCGGCACCCGCACGGTGAATCCATGGAATGCTGAGAGGTTTCGTCTCTAACAATTATGCAAAAAAATCAAATGAATCTAACAGACATAAAATCTGCAAAAAAAAAATCAACATAACTTCATCCTTAATTTAAAACTAAAATGTTGAATGAGGTCAAGTAAATTTTACTTTAAAAAGTCTTACAGTTAAAATGTTTTAAAATGATAAAAGTTCACTTTGACATTCCTTGGCAAGAGTTATCTTCAATTGACTTATAACTAGGAGAAAGGTTTTAAGACACATATGTGTATCATTGATAAAAAAGGAGGAAGTACTCAATTTAGCGACTGATTACTGATTTGGAAAACAAAAATTCCTTTATCGGACTATACAGATTTTTTATGAGTGTTCACGGTAAACTCTCTCGTTATATGAATTGATTTTCTATTTTTGATGAAAAATTTATATCCCACCTCCTGTCCATGATAACAACTCCAAGATTTGATTAAAGCATCACAGAGATAAGAAGGGAAATCTTTGAAAATAGCCAATTCGGAAATCAAATAATAACAGGATCTGTTATTCGTTGTACTTGGCACGTTTAACGAAAATAGCCCCAACAGGTATGTGGACGATGTTAAGTTATATCTTTTAAATCGTAGTAGAATATAATTCTTAACTTTATACTATTCCAGACCTAAAATTGTTTTGAAGTTTAAAAATAAATATACATTCTGTACTAGTTTGGTGTATGTTATCATAAACAAGTATGTAAATATGGTAAATATAACCAAATTGTATCAATTTTTCTTTTGCCATATGAAATTATCATACAAAATTTTCATGCAAAAAGGTGAAATCTCGTCAACTATTAACTTCATAAGACTGTCTCTCTATCTGTTTTTAATAGTTATTTTTGTTTTGTAGTACGTTTTAGTTCCTGTAATATCCTAGACATTACAAGTTAATTGAGCCTTACAAATTATTTTTTTATGATATATCAATAATAATATTCTAAAACATTGCAACATGATAATTACAATAATACATATGCATCTTTAAACTTAAGATATATAGTATTGTAAATATTTTTTTTAATTACATAATAATAACTAACAATTGTTCAACATATAGGGTTTCTAATTCACGATCGGTAACAAAGGAGAGTCTTAAGCAATCATAATAGCTGTTCTCAAAATCTTACTAGTATATGTATAATATAAAACTGCTTGTTGTTAGTTTCTGGTAATAAAGATCGCCGTGAAAATATGTCCCTTGATTCTGGATGAACAGAATTTAAAAATCAATAAATTTTTGATTTATAAAACTAAATATACGAAATATTTTTTTCTAGTTGTACTTTATACATTGTAGACAAAAATTTAAATTCATTCATATAGCTGTAAATGATTTTTATTGTATTTGTAATTATTAATAAATGGGTTTTTTTATCAATCATACAAAGTTAAGTTAATTTAAAAACATTAATCTACAATTTTACAACTATTTTAAGCAAAACTATTTTTTTATGCTCATGGAGATCTAGGTCATTAGCTCAAAACAGGAATCAGAATATAATTAAAGATAAGTAATATAAATTTACTTTAAAAACATTTTTCTTTAAACACTGTTAGGTCTTTTTTATCTTAATTAGATCTAAGATGGATCGGTTTAGGCTCGCAATGATGAAGAGAGCAATTAAGCTAATCGCATTAGGTTCTACCGAAAGTAAGGCTCCTCATTTTTTTCTTATTCTAAATACATTTGCTGCTTTATAAAAGCCAAATTCCCATACTACCTTACAAATTCCTCATCGAATAAAAAGTAGGTGACATGAAACTCGGTTCTTAAATTTGTTATTGGTAATAAAAAAATATTTAAAATAAATTGCCAACGTCAAGAGATAGATCTAGATATTTTTGGAATATAGTACTTAAAATAATAATAACAGGAGTCTTTCAAATTATGTCTAAAGACAATAATTATATTATCGATACTATCAGACATTTTTAATGATTAATCCTTATTGACTAAATAATAACTAGATCCTCTAAAAGTTATACAATTATATTAATAAAAAATCACTTACATTCTTACTATATGGAAAATTATACTAAGAAATAAGTTTTTTGAAACACTTGTTTAAATGTTTACAAACTGATTGCACGACTTCAGTATTTCATATATAGCTTGTATCTTTTGTTCTGTCGCTGGTCAGATTCCACTGGAATCGAATAGTTCGTGAATTATTTAAATCGAACGGAGATAGTCTAGAGTAAAATTCTTCAACAATTTTATATACAATACCTGTTTCACTATCTTTCACCATATTTTGGTTTTTATGTATTTCTCGTTTTATAGACTTGACAATAAGGAAATAAGATTTTTTTTATCCTCAAACAAGCGTATGTTATCGTTAATTACAACAAAATACTAACTGCACGAAAGTCTTTTAACACAATACTTGTAGTGTCATATAAAAAAACAATACTCATTTGATGTTATTAGTTTTGGTTTATCAGTAATTATTAAATGAAAGGAAGAGAATTAACATTTCTTTTTCTATCTTCAAACTCAAAATGTAAGGCAAAACTTAATTATATACTAAATATCTAGGAAACGTCATTGATGAGACTGATATTTTTTTAATTCTAAAATTATATTCCGATAATAATACTCCAACATACTTTGATGTTCTTTGCGCTTTATAAATACAATATTATAATATGAGTAGCTTTTACAAAGTCACTACGAGACATTTTTGCATTGTTACAGTCATGAGTTATCTGAATTCAATTTATGAGCGTATGACTTATTCCCATTAGAGAAATTCTGTCAGACTATTGTTAATACAACGCTATAAACTAAAATATTATTGTCTGCGACATTGTGTTCAATTCTATGATTAATTATGTCTAAAACGTTTTTAAATTCTAAATGCCCCATAAATACCGACGTAATTAAAATATGAAATCACTTAAATAAGAGTATTTTTATTTAATTAATTCTTTGAATTTTTTTGAGATCTTTACTATTTTAATTGTCAGCGATTCACAAATGCTTTAATATATTGCGATTATTTTAAAAACTTCTGCTTGTCCCTGTCCTGGTCCTACTTTATGTGGGGGTAAGCACAACATGTTCTTTTCTTCCACTTTCACCTTTCAGCCGTCATCTCAAAGTCACTCATTTCTTAATTATTACAAAAGTAGTAATAAAATAACTAAAATTTATTACATGTGTGGTATTCTGACAATAGTACAATATGGTACAAATCTTAAGGTATATCCACTGTAAAAAAAATATCAAAGTGGGCTACATGGTAAAAGTTTTGTCTAAATATACTTTAAAACCAGTAAGTAAACATTGAGACGAAACCTCTCAGCATTCCATGGATTCACCGTGCGGGTGCCGGGTCCATCGCATTGCAGGGAGAGGAGCTTCAACAGTGCCTGGGACTTGCGACCCAGGTGTAGGTTTAAGGAGCCCCTATCTAACGCGCGTTAAACGCTCACCTCCACTGTCCAAGCTCCTCTCTCTACCTAACCAAATATGAAACGAACCTTCTAGGGCTGCCTTCGACGTACGTTCCAAGAATGAACTGATGTTAGTTCTTGGCAGGCCCAAGTCTTTTAGCAGGTTGTAGAGAGATTTGGCTGTTATACCTCTCGCTTCTACTTCTACCGCGTACAAATTTACAACGAACATATTCTTAGTGAGTTCGTTAGTGAGCTCGTAATACTTGTTGAACTTGATGGCATGGTCTTTGGGGATGTTGGTTTCCCAAGGAACCGTGAGCTCTATTAGTACAACCCTGCTTTACTGCAATCAATTATAACCTGATTTTTTACTTGTAGGCTATTTTTTTTTTATTGATATGATCAACTTTCAAATTATCAAAAAAAAAAACTTTACGCTTATGCTTATTTAAGTGTAACCATCAGTAAGTGAATAATAAATTATCCGTGTTTATCTTTATAAGAAATTAATTCATAACAATAGTTACGCCAATTTATTATCACAAAACTATGTTATTATTATTTTATTTTATAATAAGTTCCTGTGACCTAAAAGTATCTATATTAGATAGAAAAGTTTAATATTCATAAAGATGTCGTTCGTTGAGGAAAAGTGAAATGTCAATTCTTTTATTCATAACTAAGGTGCTAAGAGATTTATTCTCTAAATTTCTACGTCATCATGTGCATTATGTATTTTAATACACAGAAAACTTAAGGCAAAATTATGAGGTTACCGAACAACTTTTATAAAAAGTTGTTAGCCGAGTATGACTTTTATTTCATTCAAATATAACATACACTTTGTTAATAATATGATCGCAAAAACGTAGTGAAGTATACACGTCCGGAGAGATTGGACATAGATTATATTTATCCCGTAGGTTCGTATTCTTAAAGTGTTGTTTTTAGAATTTAAGCAATATTTTTTCAGAGAAATATCTTTCCTCTGGACTAACCGTAGTACGTCTAACTTCTGCTCATCCAATATTACTAAGAGCTTTGAGAAATCACAATTTGTAAACGAATATTTTACCATGATTCTTTCGGTAAAATTTTATTTAGTAATACAAATTTTATACAATATTCTGTACCCAGGTGACGGACAATATACATTATACAAACATACTTATTATATATATATGTATGTATATAAAAGTGTATCTATGTTTTAATGATCTCGTGCAAAGAATACTCATAATGACCATTTTTAAGAAACTGAATATGTAAGTAAATCATCCATCGATGTATAAAGATGTTAAAATAGTTTAAAAATTAAACTACAATACGAACCATAACTTACTCTTAACCAGATTGTAAACTTAGCGAAACAAAGGGAGTCAGAGTTGTATTTTTCTTTAAATTTCCATCGCCACAAGTCTATTGTGTAAAATTGGATTGTACAAGGATCTAAATATTTCACAATAAACTTTTTCTCGTTGATATTATAATAAAAAGCTAATACGTTTTTAGATAAAAAATCGTTCCACTTATTAAAAAAAACTTGAGGTTAAAGTTGCAGTTAAAATATAATTATATCATAGTACTTAAGTAAAACTTGATTTTTATATTATAATAATTAAAGACATACAAATTTATTGAGAAATTTCTATAAATCTAGACCTTTAACCGTTTATTTTCACTTTTTGGCATTGAATCTAAAACAATCCATTTATTCACCATGAAAAGTTGTAATAATTAAAAGGTTTTTATAAAACATCATGTTTACATGTAACTTACAACCTTGACAGCACTTGCATTAAATTCTCGTGATCAAAGTTCTATAATGAAATCCGAGCTCATTTGCAAAAGAGTATTTGTTTATTTTTTTTGGCTCTGTTTGTTTAACAGAATTAATTAAAGCAACATTTAAAGTTTGAATTTTATCTTTCTCGCTCTTTATCTACTTCTTAAAATTAAAGAGAAAAAAAAAGAAACTGGACTTACAAAGAAAAGAGATTTGATTTTTATAAAACTTAAATATTATGAAGTTGATGAACCCAAACTAGTGTTATTTACTTTGGCATTTTAGAAAGTTTTATAATTTTTTAGAAGGTATATTAAAATAAATTGAAAAAATCCTTCAAATTATGTAAATATTAAAAAAATGTAATTAATAATAAAACCTCAACCTAATTCTACCTTGGAAAGCAAATAAATGTATCTTTATATAAATTGAGTGCTCAGAATCTTGATTGAATGTACTTCCATTAAAATTCTGATATGTTCACATAAAAGGGAAGAAAGTGTGAATTAAAATATATACCTTTTTTCAACACATTTTGTATTGAATATTATATTGCTAACGTTTTTAAGTCAACATAAGTATACAATACTAAATTTTAAAAGACAAACCATTCGTGTATATTGATAAGGACATAGAATGATTCAATATTAAGTTGTATCAACAGAAGGTACAATATTTTTGTCTTCGTATTCTCAAGATTTGGAAAGCTGTAATTAGTCATTTATATCAACATTTTTATAAATCCTTCTTAAAACTTCTAATAACATACAAGAATTTTTTAAAGTTTATATACTACGTAATCTCCGTGCATCACATGAGTTAAGCTGTCTATATGACACCACAATATAGAAAATCGTTATAAATATTCCAGTTTCCCTTGTATGTAACAGGCGAACATCGCTAATGGATCACATCAAAGTGACTGCAAGCATTTAGAACGTGTGACATAGTGAAATTAAATTGCGGAAAATGATTTAGGCATTGCCATTTCATATTGCGAGGACATTAATATAATTTGAAATTATTATACATCTAAAACGAGCAATTCAAAATAAATGATGATTTTATTTTTTAATTATAATTACGTGATCGTTCAAAAGGATAAAAGTTATATAACAAAAAAATGTTTATTTAATATGATAAAGTAAATACTGGTACGTAGTAATAATTTTGAGTCATAAGAAACCAGATCTATCAAAAATTTACATATTTTATTTAAATTTACAAAAAAATTTAGTTATTCAAATAATATTGCAATGGATAGAATTATTCGATATGTTTGGAAATTCTTTGCTGAAATCAGTAAGTCTTCGACGGTGCTGCTCTAAGGTTTTGGCCATGACTACGATTTCATCAGCAATTGGATGGTCCTTGAGTAATGTAATGAGTAATTTTATTTAGTACGTTCTATTTTAAGACCTCTTCCTGCAGGGTAGTAAACAGTTTCGACGTAACAACGGCGCCCTATGTCAAGCCACGTTTCAACTTTATCTGGATTTTACTCTGGTTCTAGAATCGGACTGATGTAGGTTTGCTATATAAGGCGTTTTTTTTAAGTTTTTTAAGCATTGGTTTCACAGCCCTCCTTATTTTAGCAACTAAGCTATTGATCTATTTTAGCAACTGAGCTATTGATCTCTAGTGTAATTTCATAATCACCTTGAACTTCGTTGCGTTAACGCTCTCTCTTACTGCCTTTTAACTTCAGCATTGGGATCTTTTACTTCTTACCCTGTTTGCAAGTCTTAATTTATGATGTCCTAACGCTAAGGACAGTTTCAACAAACTTGTCTTGCTGTCATGAAAATCTTTCACGCCATTGATGGTGAGACATCGGAAGTAATTTTAAATTCTAATTTAAAAGTTTTTTGGATTTTAGATCTTGGTTGGTAATAGTCAGAGCATGGACTTGATCAGATTTATTAGACCTTTCAAAATAGACATTTTTATTCAATGTGCCACTGCCAATGTGCTGGATTTGAACTTATCAATCATGGCTCTATGAGCTTTTTAGTCGACATGTTGATGCCGATCTCATTTTTAGTACCATTATCAGGATTATTTTTATAATCATTGAGTTTAGTGTTAAGAATATAACTTTAATACCCAAAATGCTCATTACAATTGATATGTTCAGAATAAATGTAGGATAAATCCAAAGTTAACGTAATTAAGAGCGAGGTATTCATTAAAACAACTTCACCTTGGACTTTATCTGAGCAATAAAACTTCGTCTAACTTCTTGTTTAGGATAGTGGACTTCAAATTTCGGTTATTTAGTTCGGTAGCTCTTAAAACTTAAATGTCGATCATACTTAGAATAGTAAATGTTTTTTTTTTTTTTTTTGGAACTCTCAAAGAACATTTTCAAAGCTAATGGGTTTCTGTTATTTTTCCATTGAATTTACCTATAATTAAAACAAAAACTTAATTTTTTTTGTTACTAGCCGCTACCCGCCCGCTTCGCGTGGCATTCCATTTAAAGAAATAATCATTAATAAAGTATAAAATAAAAAAAAATCCTTAAAACTTCTTTATATACAACGTTCTTTGTTTTTCCCATTAGTTAAAGAATAACCAAGCTGTCAGGTGAACTTATTCGTGAGTATGCCACGTATAGTTGGCCATCAGACAAATAGTCATTTTTTAAATCAATACCAATCAACTTTGAACTCTGCCTTTGTGCTTTATTAATCGTCATGGCATACCAAACTGTGACAGGAAATTGCAGTCGTTTAAATTCGAAATAGTAATATATATATATATATATATATATATATCTTGTTTATATCAAGTAAACAGTTTTGTATGTTTAGGTAACATCCAAGCGAACTGAATGTGCTTTTAACATACATATTGTATATAATATTTGTATATATGTGTCGCTGTATTTAAATTTAACATGATAAAATAAACATGCATTATTTATAAAATGATATGTAAACATATATACTGTTAAATAAACTATAATATGTATTTATTAAAGGCGTTATTGGACCCATCGTTGTTATTATAATATGTTTCTGAAGTATACTATATTACCGTATGTTTCTGGACTCTATGTTCCTCCGTTTGGTGGTGGAGGAAACGTACAGTTTAACATGAGTAACGTACAGATTAGCGAGAGTAGCGTGCTGTTAAGAGTGAGTGACTTACAGATTAACGCAATTAACGTAGTGTTTAGAGTGAGTAACCTTATAATTAATTTCGTTAAATAAACATCACCAACACAGAGCTCCCAGCTATAATTTTCCTTAATTCATAATAGTTAGTTCTAGAGTGCAATCGGGAGTGTATTTTTCTTACAATCAATTGTGTTTATATTTTGTGATTTATACCTTTAATAAGAATAAATATAAAACAAAGAAAATATGCATCTGTGCAATATTTGAAGGGAACGCGTAAGCGACAAGGAATCACGGCGCTTACCACTTTTCGCTAGAGACTTCGGGTCAGTGATACGTTGTTCTCATCGGTTTGTGAATTTTTGTCCTAATAAAAATAAAAGAATTGCTACAATGGAATACAAGATTTGTTCTAACTACTTAAAATCAGAAGACTCAACATAATGTTCAGGAATTACAGAATATTTAACTTTTATATACCTAAATAAACGCGTGGTCAGGCCTACACATACAGCTAGTTTTCTTTATGAATATTCATCGTCGAACAAGATTTATTGCGGCCTGGTTTTTTTCTCCCAACATTTATATTTTATCGGTATTAATAAATTATGAGAAAGTGGTTTCAAATTTGAAATGAAAATTATCAAATGTCAAGTTTTTTCAAATCTTCTCAATGGGAATTGATTGCAAAATAACCGTTCAATAACCAGCTATCATAGTATATCAGTTACAACGCAGTTTTTATGGAAGTTAAGGTTGGTTTTATATTTAAGTTTTATGTTACCTTAGCTGTATATTGAAATAAACTAAATTATTTGTTTTAATGAAATCAATATTTACATAACAACTAACGCTTTGAGCCACATGTGAGAAAATAAATAAAACGATAATACATATTCTAAAATATTATAAAATGGCTTTGAAAATAAAATCAGCATGTCCGAATATAATCATTACATTACGGTAATAAAGATTAAAAATCTTGTAATTTCACCTTAGTTTCAATATCTTAAAAACGTATTAGTTCTTCGTACATAGGAATATTTTTAGAACAAAAGGTTTAATTTCAGTTAAGTGTCTAAGCGGTCTTGTAAGAAACTCAAGCTATTTGTACTTTCTGCGCTGCAGAAAATCACTTAGGGAGTTTTAAACATTTGCATAAATATATTTTAAAGGGATACTGTTCAGATATTTCTAGATTTCTATTTTATAATTTTTTTTAAACATTTTTCAACACGTACTATGAGATGGTTTTGTCTTTTTTTTATGTATTTGGCAAAATGTAAACGAAATAGAGGTGTCTCTTAAAAATTGCTGTTAACACGAAAAAATGTACTTTCGAATAACTAACGCAAGGACTTGTATAAATTGTATAAAGAAATTCTTTATTTTCCAAACGAATTTTACGCATAAGCTCTGTAAGAGAGCAGAAGTAATATATATTAAATGAAAACTGGTTCAGTTTTCCTAATTTTTCTTTATTTAAGAACAGTTGTTTTCTCCTGGACAACCGCTTGCTGACTATGTCAAGCAATTTTTTGTTAATTGACTATAGTTGTTAACAATATTGTTTTGATAGTTACTGCAGAGTCAGGTTAATCGATCGGTAGGTGATAGGTAAGTTCTGTGGCTTACACAGTTTATGTATACCTATTATATGTGTACATTCGTTCAAAAAGGAGTGGAATATGGTGACCAATATTCAGGTAATTTGTGCCGCGAGAATTCCTCAAGACCTTGTTAGTGAGGCAATCGGGGCTGTTGCGAATTTTACATTCACCTTACTGACTAAATCTGTCACTTTCCATAGGTGCCCTTAGTAGCATCATCTACTGGCTTAGATTTTTACTAGATAATCGATGACGGTTATTCATTTCAGTAGTTCTAGTTGAGGCATTCCCGTTATATTTTTGTCTCTCATAACCTTTTGCAACTTCCAGAAATACCACTATATTGAAGATATTCTTAAGGGTTTCCCATGAGAGCAATCGTCTCGCGGAGTTTAAAGGATTTCAAAACTTTTCTGTGTAGCTTTTAGAGTTTACTCTTTATGTCGTGTTTGGCGTTTTGGGAGATGCTAACTTGATTGGGATGGAACTGTTTGTAGCTCTGATAATGCGTCAAACGAACAAAACTATAATATGTAGGACATATTACACAGTTACTCGAAAGAACTTGACCCACGCAAGTGTTATATCTTTAAGAAAAAAATATAGGCCTAATTATTCCATTAATTGCATTTAAATTAATTTATATTTGATAATAATCCAATGATTAATAACTTACGACAGTAATGCAGACAAATTATACGAATTTAAAAATACTCATATCACTAATAGAACACTAAGTTACAAACGCACAAGATCTTAATAATTTGATGTACACTGTAAATAAGTTATGGAATTTTTCCTTCGTTACTACGAATTAAAAATTGGTTGTTTTGTACTTAATTTCAGTCTTTACTTTAAGGGATTTGAGAATAAATATGAAACAATAACTGTCAACGCGCCATACTTAACGAGAATTCTTTGATATTCAAAATATTCCCTGTCCAACCTTAACTTCCATAAAAACTGCGTTGTAACTGATATACTATGATAGCTGATTATTGAACGGTTATTTTACAATCAATGAACATTCCATTGAGAAGATTTGAAAAAAATTACATTTCATAATTCTCATTTCAAATTTGAAACCACTTTCTCATAATTTATTCATCATCAGCCTATAGGAGCCCACTGTTGAGCAAATGCCTCTTCTCACATGGAGAAGGTTAGAGCATTAATCACCACGCTTGCTCAAGACGGGTCAGCGATTTCAATTTTATAATTTGAAATTATAAGACCAGGTTTCCTCACGATGTTTTCCTTCACCGTCCGTCAGTGGTGTCTAAATACTCTTAGAAAGTACATATGGCTCGGAAAAGATCACATTGGTACTTGCCAGGTTTTGAACCCGCGCCCTCACGTATGAAAGGCGGGCCTTTTAACTTCCAGGCCACCACGACTTCATAATTTATTAATAGCGATAAAATATAAATGTAGGGAGAAAGACACCAGGCCACTAAAAATCTTGTTGGACGTTGAATATTTATAAAGGAAACTAGCTGTATGTGTTGGCCTGACCACGCGTTTATTTAGGTACATAAAAGAGAAATATTGTGTACTTCCTGAACATATAGCTACATGTAATGTTTCAGTTAATTCAGGATACAGTAAATTTATGGTCGCTTAAAAAGATGTTTGTAAGAAGATGCTAAAAGAAATATTACTTCGTCTACCATTAAAAGTAATATAGTGGAAATAGTATTCATATTATTTCATAAAAAAGGCAGAAATGATAAATTTATTATAACTTTAACCCTGAAAATGGTATATGCTTCATGTCTTAAAATAGGTATCCAATCTCAAACCTCCATTACTTATTCATTATATGTGATTGAGATTATATTTTGGGAATATGCATTTAGTTTCATGAGTTAGATTATTAAAAGTTTCACTTCTATTTCATTCCTTCTATTTCCATTAAGTGGATAATCTGTATTTTTTCTAATCTAAATTATAAATAGCCTTCAAAGATTTTCATATATCTTTTGAATTATTTGATAAAAAACATGGATATTTTAGAAGAAATTTTCAATGAAAACAAAACATCTTTGGGTTTATGTTACTGCCTGTGTTGTGGTTATGATACAAAAATTTTATTAAGTGGTCTTATATTTAAAATTTTAAAACTTTATTAACATGGATATTATATCTGGGTAGATTCTTTATATTTAATCATACATTTATTCAATGTCAAAGTGTATAAAAATATGTTTTTTCTAGTTTCACTTGTAAAACTGTTTCAAAGATCATTTGAAATTATTATAGGGAAAATAATACAAACTAAATTTTACACTAGATCTCCTGTCGTCATATAAATATCATCTTATACATAGGTGTTCCATTTGTATATATAATTGGATTAAAATTAAAGTTTCCAAAAATCATAGCTCCTGCCACAATTCTTTTAGGGCTTAATAAAATTTTCACTGAATTTGTCTCAAGTAATTCTATATGATTTTTTTTTCTTATTAGCTTTCACTTAATGAAAATTGCGTTCTATTGTTATGGTAAGTTATAAATTTTTCAACGTTATGGTAAGAAAACTCGATAAATAATCAATTATAGGCATTATAATAATAAAGAAATACAAATCTGTAAATTATTCATTTGTAAAATCTCCATCACAATTCATTAATAAGTAATTAATCACTGAATGGAATCCTTATAAGTTAAAACCTATCGTGATATTGCGAAATTTGAAGTGATATATATGTATATATACATTTATATATATGTATGTTATATATGTATGTTATAAACCGTTATTTTTAAACTTCCACAACCAAATTTTATAGAAGTACATTCCCTCCAAACTTATGCTTTAAATTGTGTTAACTAACTTAACCACTAAAGACTACTTCTGTTACTTTTTTGTTTACTTGTATATTATGTGACCATTTTCATTGTGTCATTTCATGTCTGACGTAAGTACATTCCAAATACCGTTATAAAAAGAAATAACCCTATTTGCCTGGATCGACATTCTACTTTTTTATATGTATACTTTAAGCAAAATATTAAATAGAATTATAAAAAGAAAAAGCTGTCACTTGATGGATTCTTAACTAAAAACCCTTCGTAACCATTATTATCATTCTTATTACTTTATGCTGTCAGTTTAGGTCGTCTGTCTATATTGAATAAGTTTATACCACAAAACCATATCTACAAGTCAAAAAATATATATATTTTAAAAATATAAATATGTCATAATTTAATTATATTATAATACAGGAATAATGTTCGAAATTTGTTTCAATTTCAGATAATATTCGTACGAATTACTTATTTTCTAAAAAAACCTTTAAGATGTCATTGTGTGCGTGTGTATGTGAGTGCGCATGAACAAGTTCGTGTATGTGTCTGTCTTTTTCATAGCAGCTCTCAAACGGATCGACAGATATAAGTGCAGTTATTTTAATTTAAAAGCTAGTTCCGTTCTTGCGATAGTTCTTTACAGAAAGAGTATAGGACTTCTCAAGAGGATTTTCTGCGAATGATTAATCGATTAAATGTCAAACGCATGCGTGCGTAATCAATAAAGGAAATTTAATGCATAGGGTTTTTTTAATATCATAACATTTTGTTTTTTTCCATGTCGTTTCTTGGTATGTATGTTACATCAATATAAAACTGTCAAGTTAAAGAGACTAAATAATAAAGAAGATAGATTAAAGTCCCCTCAAAACATTTGTCAAAAAACAATTGACGTTTCTTACTTTCTTATATGTCCTGGATGAGACTTTATCAGATTGATAGATATCTTTAACCAATGCATAATCCTTAGTAAATTGTATTAAACCTTAATAATTATTGTGTTTAAAGTCCATTATAAACTGCTTTCAAAGCGGTGGGTGTTGGATCATATAAATAGAATTTAAGTAAGGTATATTCATAATATTATAATAAACCTATCCAAGGAAGCAAAATATATATATTCACATAGAAAGGAAATAAATCTAAGAAAAGCCGACAATTCAACGTCGATATATCTCGTGTAACTGGGAAATAATTCATGACTAGAGTTATTACTTCTTGCTTACAACCAAGTTTAGTACTAGTGAAGTATTTTGTTTGATGTAAGTAAGAAGTAATGGCTTTCATCATGAATTGTTTCTTTGACTATAGTAAATAAAATGTTAATAGTTGGGCTTTCACAAGTTTCACTATGTCGTATCGAGGTGAATAGTTATTTAATTTTAGTACTTTTTGTTACATTCCGAAATATTTTAAATAATTTAGTGATTAAAAACCTCTTAGCATGGGCTAAGAGGTTTCGTTTCATTCAAAACGACTGCCCGGAGAGTCGCTTTGATGCTGGAAAGAAAGCTGGAGCTGAAAAGACAGCCGAGGGCAAAGGCGTGGCAAGCCCAGCCCGATATTCATCAAGCTAAACGTCCAATAAAGAAAATATTTGCCCTGGGATAGTCCGAAAAGGGGGGTGAAAAATCTGCCCACCGGCGACATAAAAGGCGAATACGGACTTGACATGCCCGAAGTTCCGGAAAAATTTCATGAGACGAGCCTGGTACATCAAACATCTTAAGACACATAATGGTGTTGAAGCACGACAATCGTCAGTAAGTTTTTTAAGTTCAATTCGAATAGACCCTCATGTATCCCGTGGTGAACTATTAACTGAAAACTGGGAGGAGTCCATTGACATCCAACAAGTCTTGGCATTCCAAATATAAAACAATCGACTTGAAAAGTTCACAACTATAATTTAGTGGTCCTGTTAGAACATTCGGACTTGAAGCAGGAATTGAACTCGCAAATAGAAATTGTATCTGCTTAATTTCAACTGAGTGTTATTAATAATTGATTTAAGTATTGAAATAGATTTTTTTATATTATTGTAAAAAGCAAAGGATTTGAAAGAGAATCTATGTCAAAAATTATTATTAATAGATAAATTTTAATTTTGGACGTGACCAAGTGGAAATGATATCAAAATTTTAGAATACTTATATTGTATAAGTTACTTTTAATATTTATTCACTTATTTTAATAACATAATTCATTTATTCTGTATAAAAGTATAGAATCATGTAATGGCATTTGCAAATTTGCCGTTTTTGTATAAACTACAATTTTATAAATTGTCTTGTGAATTTTTAATATCCTTGGAGGCAAAGATACTTTTTTTACATACTTTATAATATGAATTGTTTAGAAATATCTCTGTTAGTTCCCAAATATTCCTATAATATTTGAACTAAATAAAAATTTGTTAGTTTTTCGACAGATAGTTCTTAAAAGGGTAACAAATAACAAAATTGGTCTACCTTTTGATTTAAACAGAATCATTAATCATATTGTAACGTCTTTCCATACATTTATTTATTCACATGGAGAGTTGCAAAGTAATGAATACTTTCGACAAACTCATGTGGATTATTCCAAAACTAGAAATAGATGGTGCAGAAAAGAAACTCTTTAACGCCGAAGAGACATTTATTTTGGCTAGTTCATGTATTACTTATTTTACGTCAGTAATTCCACATTTACAAATAATTATGATATGAATTTAAATTTGAACAGCATTCCAAGAGATAAAGCCAGAATAATATCAGTTTATATATTTTATCTTCCATTTAAATTTACTACTAATGCTTAAAAAACTAAATTATACACCTAGTTATTATAAATACCTTAAAAATATACCGTGTACCATATTTTTCCCTTTTAAATTTGTGAACTAAATCAGGGTTTATAATACGTTTTATACATTATAATATTGACTTGATAAATTTGTTTTAAAAAAAGGGGATTTGAAATTTTTATTTCTTCTAATGCTAAACGAGTTGAAGAAGTACGTGTAGTAGAAGTTAAGTAAAGAACTATCAACCAGATCCTTTTTTTATTTGCATTACCCACTATTTGTTTCTCACCCCATTCAGTCGTACTATGAACAAAAATAATAAAAACCTGACTGCGCAAGAACAATATTGGATTCAATAAGAATATTATGCGGACATTGTCTTACGTTTCCAATTCTTAGAAATACTTTATTTCATAAAAGCATATTACCTATCGGTCAAATATCTGAACACAGCATGATTGGAAACATTTTCTCAAATCTTATTAAACCTTTAACGTCCTTATAATAAAAAGATACATTCTAATACTTAAAACTAATTTAGACTTCAGCTTTATATTTACAATTGTATATGAATTAATTATAAAAAAAAATATTTCGTATTCAACCAAAATATTAGTTTTAATGACGTACTTTTATAAACATATGTGAATTATGATTTTAGTGAATTCAATTACAATTTTCAGGTTTTTCCGATGTTATATTATCTTAGAATTTAACATTAGAAAATGGTTTGTTTGATGGTTCGACTAGTCATTTAAAAAAGAGTTCTTCTCAAAAGATAATTGAATTGGTGTGACTATTCATTTTACAATTCAAACATATTTGACAAGTTAAGAGTTCCATATATTAGACTTCTTATCATCATTCAAAGAATAATCAACATTACAGTTATTATAGTATATAATTTGTTATAAATTCCCAAATGTCTTGATGATGTCAATCTAGAACATTATTTATTTTAAAATTCTCAACATCGGCGCTACTTTTTCTTCATTTTCATCAATTATAAAGTATCAATTTCTTTTGAGAGTCAAATATTACGTTTCTTAATAACCTTCATTCTCAACTCGAGCTCTCTCCGATATTATCAAAGCTTCTAGAAACTTAATACTCATATGTACCTGGAGCAATTATGGATAAGTAATAAGATTGTCATTTGAGCGAGTACCATAAAAGGGAAAGTGTTCATTTGCACAGTAATTTTTGAAACTTTTTGTTGCTTATGAAATTTTAAACACCTTGTATCTGATAAAATTTGTTGACAATTTATTTTTCGATTTTGTTATGATGTTGTAGAAGTGCATAAGAAAAAATATGTAAAAATGCTGTATATGTCTTGAAAACTGCATATTCAAAGAAATCGTTTTTATTACATTTCACATAAGGTTTTTTTTTTTTAATTCTAAATCACTTTTTTATTGAAACGAATGAGCAACATTTTGTAACTGAAACGAATGAGCAAAATTTTGTATAAAGATAACATATTACAATTTAAAGAGAAACATAACGGAGCCTATTTATAAGGCAATATTCAAGTTATGCATTATTCAGTTTCATCAGACCAAAGCAGCTTCAGCATACTATTGCAAAAGCTATTCGTTCTATGGGTATTTCAAGAAATTGATTGCGGAACAAATAGATTCCCGAGATCAATTCTATTATAAAAATCAAGTGCTTCGAACAAATTCTAATGAATAGTGTTTTATATTATTATTTATATTAAAAATCTTGAAGAATATTTTGAACTAAAATGTATTTCTAAGCATAATTATTTTAAAGGTTTTCCAGGCTTAATTAAGTCCAAATTACAAAACGCAAAACTCTAACAGACACTGTTAGATAAACTGTTGCAAATAAACAAGATATAATATTATTTCTAGGTATTACATAATGTACTGTATTAATAACAAAAAGATTTGGTTAACGTTTAAATTTTTTCAAACATACTCTAAACTTATATAAACTTAAAAAGTGACTAGTTCATTGTCCCAAAAAAGTCAAGCCAATTAGTTTCACATATTTTTAGCTAGCTGAATCCTCGTATAGTTTGCTTAAATAAGTAAAACGTTTCAAATTTAGGGTTTTTAACATTTTCATTTTATTAGTTTTCATTTAATTTATTAACTAACTTTTTCCCGCGACTCCTTCCTCATAGACATTACAGTTGTTCTCTGCAACTACGGCCACTGAACCTGAACTGCAATTCATTGTTCTCCAGGGTTCCATCTATCTCTATACCAAAATTCATCAAAACTGGTTCAACGGTTTAGGCATAAAAACGTAAAAGACAGATAGACAGAGTGGATTTCTTATTTATAATATAAGTAGGGACACTATTCAAAGATCTTAATTGAAATCAAGTAATTTGATGATTTAAATGAGAATTTTGTTATGGACGTTACAAAGTAGCAATTTTCTTAAGGACCTCTAATTATTTTGTAAATTGAATATATTAAAATCGGACGAGTAGTTTCTGAGATTAGCGCTTTCAAACGAACAAAAAACACTTTATAATATCAGTAAAGAAACATTTTGTAATATCAGTATAAATTAGATAAAAAGGCTTGTTTAAAGACCTATATAATAAGATTGCTGTTGTATAGCCAAAAATTTTGACATTATATGTAGTAACGGTAGGATGTTAGATTAATACTTGTAGGATATAGGATGTAGTATATCTTGTTTATGAAATCGCAGGTCAATGGTTATAATATAGATGTTTGTTTATTCACCGGCGTTTCAAGAGATGATCTGCCTTACATCAAGTCTCGGCTAGAACTAACTAATCAACTTAACTCTAAGTACAAGCACCTTTTCTTTCCACCTGGGTCTCACCCCGCTCGCACTGACTTAACTATAAGAACAATACACATTGTTCTTAGGTATAAAAACAATATACATTCCATGCCCACGCAATCTTATCTTTTAATTATTTTACTTATTTCAACGATTCACAAAATATCTTACACATTTCAGCCCACATTTGTACACAGTATGCCCAAAATGCCCAAAGCTCTAATCGTATGATTTATGATACCCTAACCCTTAAAGTAATAAAAGTGAAACTTAAATACTAAAGTACACAGAATAACTTAAATTGCTATTTTATAACCCCACATAATATATCATTGTGTTATCCTTATATTTAAACGCTGGGTAAGTGTTTTCACATGCCATTTATTTACTCAGAGCCCAATTCCGTATCACTATTTCCAACAAACGTATATATATGTGTGTGTGTGTATATTACATCAGTATGTATAACTCTTATTTTAATTTTAGAATTAAAATGGTTTCTTACATCAATTGTTTATTTGTATTAATATCCAACACTTTGATCTTGAATGATGTTAGCCTTTCATATTTGGGAATCTCATTCCCGATGCATGAATTAATAAAAGCCTTATACGTCTTAAATACGAGCACCTTATTTTGTTAGAGTCGTAATTTTAACCGTGTCACAAAAGTAATATGTTTTTTTTAATGTTAAGATACTTGAGCGTAAAATGCAAAATGTATTAACAAAAGCTATGCAGCGATTGGAATTTATTTATGTGCTTCCATAATTAAATTTTTTGAGTAAGCAAATAACATGTTTAAATATTAAATTATTATTATAAATTTTTTCTGTTATCTCAACTGCAATTTGCATTATAAAAGTTTTTGAATGTCTGAGTTATTTTGCAAGATCTACTCTTGTTTTCATTCAATATTTTATATACACAGGTTATGCAGTGCACCAAACATAAGAATAAAGAAACAATAGAATTCGGTTTTAGTAAGTCGCGTTGTGGAAAAAAATATATTATGTGTCTTATATCCCTGAGCTTTCACTGCAAACTGCATAGCTATTTGGCAGATTGCCCGGGAACCCGAACAGGAATGACAATTGATGAATGGCACATTTCTATACTATAAGTTGGTGCATTGTTATAGCAGGATAAAACTAATTTTATAACGGAAACTTTTAAGGGCATTTTAACCAAATTTTGATAAAATATTTAAATACAGAAAATTAAAAAAGTATTAACAAACTGTTATTTGTGCTGTTGCCGAGATAAATATTTTGGCAACGGATATTATTTTGTATTAACATATTACTTAGTTGTTGTAATGAAATCAGATTAAGTAAAAAAGATCTTTGAAAGAGTATTCTGGAGAAACTTCATCTGGTTATTCCGAAAACATATAATAATTTTATAATCTTCCCTTAATATTGCAATTAAAGAGAAACTTATTTTTTAACAAGCTTAAACAAAAAAGTCGTTTTTAAATAGTAATTAAAAGACCGTAGGCTAAAAAGTTAATAAAACTCTATATTCAAATGAAAGAAGAATAGTTTGAATTAATTTTTATAGTCTTTAATCATGGGCTTCAGTTTTCATGAGATCAAAATCTAGTACATAAATATAATATATAATTACAACTTAATACTCGTGACCGTGTACAAAAAAATCCTTAAAGGTGATTTGGAGGTTTATTTTTTAATTATTTTGTGTTTTTCTGTTTGGGCTCCTGAATAAATTAGTAATTTATTTTTATTTTTATGATTATCTAACTAGATCACTTATTACTGAGGAAATCTAAGGTTTCTGTCAGGAAACACAAAGTACAGGACTGGTATGTCTCTCGTGGTCTATAGAAGTGAAGGCAAACGTAGGACACGTGGTGGCTCAAAACGCCAGTGCCACTCGGAGCACTTGGTTACTTAATATGCTTCTTGGAGCGACCTTTTCGTTTCTTCTCTGCAAACATACGATTAAAATGTCGGAAAATTGTATACAGTTATCCTCAAGACAGTATTATGAGCTAGGGATCAGTCCCTACAAATAATAAATCGTCTAATCCGGGTATAATGATCATCAAAGATTTATACCTTTTGCAGGGAAAAGGTCACGTAATCAATAATACAACAACTATGTCGATTTTAGAGGTCATATATAGAGCAACCGTTGTATCCAACACAAACTGAGAAGTTCTTAATATTCTAAACATATTCAAAATACTTCCAACATTTATACAACACATAATAATATAAAAAGATTTATGTAATTGAGAAAACCAATTGAAATAACCTGATAAATTACTTTCGATTACGAGAAATCAGGCATACTTCCAATAGACGGCGATCTGTTATTAGGATTAATGAAATCCCGAAAAGGGGACAAGCCACCCGGAGGGTCTACAAACGACACACTTCGCTACTGCGGGACAGTCTTAAGAGACTATTACGAAGAGATGGACGATCGTATTTATAGTCTCCAAAAATAAAAGAATAAAGAAAATGGATAAAAACACTCAAAATTGGTTAATCACCCAGTTATAAATTAAACTTATTTATAACATTAGGAAAGAAAATCCATAATTTTCATTTCCTATTAAATATATCACAGAACAGTGTACCACTATGTCCCTTAGCCCTCGTCAATTCTTATATTGTCTTACAGGGCCAAGTAATTTTTAATACATTAGTACGATATTTATTGCATCTTCTGAACAGTTGTAATGATTTTTTTTAATTTTAAATAAATGGGTTACTTGCAGCCAGATTCTATTTTTATAAAACATTTTTTATGATATATAAAGAACAATATCATTAAATATAACGTAGATTAAAATTACCTTATTTTATGTTATACATGATATATAAGGCTTTTTTTATTTTTATTTATATCTTTATAAATTATATATTTTATTTACATGATAACTTTTCCTAAAAAGCACATCTTAAAAATGTGTTCCTTTCATAATATTTAAGTCCACAGCTCTCTAATTCCACATTTCACGCTATTATATTTCACAAGTTTTGAAACGATATTTTACAACTAACTATTCGTTAAGCTGTATTTAAATTCAAAGTACTTGGTAATGAACTAATATAATATATTCTTTGGAAGCACTTTCATCCCAAATCTATTTCATTGAATTCGAAATAGAATCGCCTCAAACTTCGTTTTGTTGGTTATAAAATATGAAGCGTTAATGTGCTTGTTCGTATTTTCTTAAATTTTGCACCACTTCAATTTGTATAAGGCTTTAAAAACGTTTGCTAACTAACATTTTATAAATAATAATTATAATTATTTAAAATATTTTGATTCTTTTTATTCATGACGTCGACTAATAGACAGTGTAAATCTAAATCATATTTTAAATAAATAAAATATAGTTACATAATAAAATATATTCATTAAGCTGAAACGTAGAAATAATGACAAATGGCGTTATGAAACATATTTATGAAAACCCAAGAGAATTAATTAATTAATAATCTTATGGACGTGGATTAATTAATTAAGATAAATAATACCTTTCAGTTTCGTTTAATATTTTAGTACAACTTAAATAAAATATCAATATATTTGTGACTACTATTGTATTTTTTATGTCTTTAAACATTTATCATCACATGAACGTGTTTTAGAAATCTTGATATTATTTTGGATAAAATGTAGGTGGTAGAACCTACCTGTAGTCAAGTTACTGCAGCTCAAACATGGGCTGGCTCGACCGGGGAAGTACCACCCTCTCACAGGAGATCGCCGTGAAGTAGTCTTTAATGACTGCGTTTCGTCCGATGAGTGAGATAGCCGGTTGCCCATTCCCTTTTTCCACCCTTTCCTAACCATTCCCTTTTCCCTCCCTTTCCCACTTGTCCCCCCCCCCCTTTTCCTTAATCGAAGGTGGCAACACATCCACAAATTCCATCGTCCATGGACAATGGACGACGTTCCTACCTCCTTCAGGTAGGCTGTCTGCTCGGTTGCCCCCTTTAGCATAAAAAAAGCTAGATTCGTCGAATTTACGGAGAAGAAATATTTAGTCATTAGGAGTTTTTGAAGTAGTTAAGCTTCAGCAGATTTTTTTGCTAACACAGATTTATAATTAGTATTTCGAACATCAAACATTTTAATTATCTGGTGAAATATATTTATAATGCAATGTAATTATAATTTTAATTTCTATGATACAAAATTTTCCTTAAGAGTTATTATATATATATATATATATATATATATATATATATATATATATATATATATATATATATATATATATATGATAATGTTTTTGTCTCTGGATATACTGGCATATTTGTTTATTTAAACTTTGCCGATATAAAATGTAACAATCTTATTTTAATATATTTATTAACAAAATAATAAACGCTTTCTCAACTAAAAAAGCATCATTTCATAAAAAGGATATTAGGATAAATAATTATTAAAAAAATATTAACACTTGTTTTTGTTCCTGAAGGACACAGGTACAGAAGTTAAGTAGAAAAGAGTTAGTAAATTGGGTGTCACGTAGAAGGAAACAAAATCTATTTAGAATTTTCAGGAATCAAACGAATCGTATCCATAAAGGCTTTCTCTCGCACTCGTATATTGATTTTATTTTATCTTAAGTAATTCAGCTCTGACCATTTTCAGGGCTTAAATTATAGGAAACTTTCTTTGAACGACCGCATTTTTCTCAATTTTACAGAGAGTACTTGTAATTAGTTCGACTATATTACTTCTAATGGTAGATGAAGTTATATTTCTATTAGTATCTTCCTATAAATATCATTTTAAGCGTATTGAGAACTAAGATTTTCGCGAGTCTTATTCATTTAAATTTAAACCGTGATCACGGTTGCTGAAAAGTAACAGAAACGTCGGGACTATGTAGTTTTTTAAAATAATAAAATCCGCGTAGTATATCCGAAAAATATAAGTTTCATTTAAAATCATTTTAAGCGACCAGGAAATTTACTGTATTCTGAATTAACGGATACATTATATGTAGTTATATTCTCAGGAAATACACAATATTTCTCTTTTATGTACGTAACTAAAAGGCGTGGTCACGCCTACACATACAGTTAGTTTCCTTTATGAATATTCAACGTCCAACAAGATTTATTGCGGCCTGGTTTCTTTCTCCCAACATTTATATTTCATCGGAATAAATAAATTGTGACAAACCCGTTTCAGTTTTATAATAAGAAGAATAATATAGTAAGAAATTAACTTAGCATTAATGAAATCAAATAAAAAATATATCAGTTTTCGTCAAATCTTCTGAAGTAAATGTTAATTTATTGAAAATATTATTTCTTAAGACCCAGCTATAAAAACGTAGTGTTTAGAGGTCAAAAAGCCCAAGGGAGGATTATTTTTGTCTATGTATAAATACTGCTTCAGTATAGATGGTTGATTGTTATTGCTTAACCGTTCTTCCAGAGGTGAATAGAAAATTGAAGTGAGTGACTCTAGGGCCAATTCCAAAACAGATATATCATGTGATGTTTTACAGATTTATGGTTATAAGAAATAAAAATGCAATATTGAAGCAAAAACGGGAACTAAGCAAACAATGTAATACAATATAATACTTGCAGCACGATTTGAAAGACAACCATCAATATATACAATCGTCACAGGTTTTTTGTTTGCAGTACAAATAAGATTCTCAAATCACCAGAAGACTGTTCTATTATTAATACGGTACGTAAGAAGACAATGTTCCGTAATTTAATTACTGTGTACTTAAAATTATTACGAGACTTGCCGTCATTTAGTGTCCCATTAGTATCATGAGTGTCATTTCTGAGGATGTGTGATTTATTTACATTTCTGTCTTAATAATCTTTAATTTATGTCAAAATGTAATTTTAATTATAAACTCATATATTTTTAGGTTCTAAATAATACAAAAGGTCTGTTGCAGACTAAGTTTTTTTAGAATAACAAAATAATTAATTCTTTCTTTACAATTTAATTTAGTTCTTTCACACTTATTCGAAAGTACATTTCCTTATGTATAAAAAAAAAATTACTGGACACCAATATTGTAATTACAGATTGTAACTAGCAACCGACTTACTAACATCAGAATATTACATTCTAGTTAAAGGTTTTATAGGAATATAATTTAGTCAAAAATAATTGAAATAGTATTAAGTGACAAAAATCTAAAAATGCGCCCGCAGTATATATTTGAAGTACATTTATTCAAATTTTCTAAACCTTTTAAGTGAGTTTCCGCAGCGCAGTAAGTACAAATATCTTCAATTGCTTACGCGATCGCTCAAACATTGAACTGTAATCAAACTTTATTTCTTAAAAGCTTCCGCTGTTCGAAGAACCAATATCTTTTTTAAAGGAGGCCTTCAAAAAATCAGAGTATTTAGGTTGTTATTACAGTGAAGTGAAGATTTTGTTCTTTTCCGCTAATATTTTTGCTTTCCTATCAAATAAAATATTAATTTAGGAGTAAATATTACGTCTACTCTGTTTTGATATTAATTGTATTGAAACCAATAATATGTATTTCATTGATATTTTATGTATATTTGATACCTATACCTCACGAAACAAAAAGTTTAGGTGTCAATCAGAAAATGTATCTATTTTTGATTTTGGTTATTAATCTCTATTTTTATTATTAAATAATGATTTCTCTTTGGTTAACCCTATTTTCATACATTTCAATCAAATATTTGGTGGTTCTTTTTTTTCAAGCAAAATTTACAGATAATAAAATAGCATTTTTATTCTAGAATATGTCTGAAAATGATATTTTTATTGTGAAATTCTTAAGAGAACATTCTTCTTGCTAAATGTTTACTTACATAATACTTACTAAGAGAAAAGTTAAAAATTGTATCACAACTAAAATTGTATCATTCACTATTGTAAATTTAACTTAAGTAAGTTACTAAAAATTTGTTGATTTAACTTAAGTAACTTAAGTTTAAGTACTAAAAGTAAAGCAGACTATCGAAATTTTAATTTGACTTTCTTATGCAAGAAGTTACGATTGCTCATTTGAAATACAATGAATCCTTGACTCATTGAATAGCTCGCTTATAATTACTCTAACTTCACCTACTAAAAATTTGTTTGAGATATTTAAAAAAAAATGTCTGTAAAGCATTACAATGACATTATTAAAATAAAGTTCTTATAATGCTATATGCAGTTTCTATAAGTTATTTGAAAAGTTTTTACGGACGAGCAAGTTTTTGAAAATAGGTATGATTTATGAAGATATTCCTGATGATAGAAAGAATTTAATAGGCAAGAAATAAAAGATATGATTTATATGTTTATATATATTATGTTTTTTTACCGTGACCTAAAATGTTAGTAGTTATAAGTCTCCATGTGTGTGTGTATTTGTATCAGTCTGATCTATTGTAGCTCTCAAAGAAATCGAACGATTTCGATAATGTTTTTTTCATTTAAAAGCCAGTTCTCTTGTAGTGGTTCTTAGCCTCGTTTGATAAATATCGGTCCAGCAGTGTAAAATTATCAGTCCTTTACCGTTTTGGTAGGTAGTCACTGTCACCCAAGGACATCTACGACATAAGGCATGTTGCAGACGCATTGCCAGCCTTGTTTGCCGAAGAGGGAGAGGAAAGAGTGGGAAAAAGAGAAGTGTAAGAAAGGGTGGGAAAAAGGAAAAGGCAGCCGGCTCTCTCACTCATTGGAACAAGTGCAGCCAATAAAACTACTACTGTACGCCGATCTTCTGTGAGAGGGTGGTACGTCCCCGGTTGATTCAGCCCATGTACGAGCTGAAGTAACTTTACCACAACTGGGAATTATCACCCAGAAAATTTTTTTTATTATTATTATTAAATAAAGTTATGTTATTATTTACATAAGAATTTTGTAAAGGTCGAAATCAATAAATAACATTACATACACAAACATAACCGTTAAGAAAACTGATATATTCATTATTCTATTGAAATTCCACATTTAGGAAAATTATAGGCGCTGTGTCATTTTTCAGTTACTCATGTTAACATTACGCTAGCAATAAATGAGGTACTCATTCAAGAACTTTGTTAAATGTTTCTTATAAATATGCAATCATTGACTTTTAATAGTTTTATAAATCTTACAAAAGACGCTGTTTTGATGTCTTCTATGTAACTTTGTTTCATAGAAATGATTGCCGCAACAACAATAGATATTTACAGATATAAATACCCTTTTTTCGTTAATTATTTTTGTATTATGGCAATAAAAAAGCCGTCAGGTTTAAGTTAAAATAATTAAATAACAATAATAAATAAATAAATCTGCGCTGTTTTAATAAATACTTGCAATAAGAGATACTTTAAATTTTTCTTAAATTCTAAACGCTCCTTTAATAAATACTACCCTTATTAAATATGAAAGTTATTTTTGTGAAAAACTGTTCCGATGATCGTATTTATATTTGTACAGTGAAATACTAATCGTCAACTAGGAAACCTCAAATTAAAATAAACTTAACCGAAACATAAGGACTTAAGATTAAATGTGAAAACAAAAGGAAAACTAAATGGTATTTGCAAAATCCCGACAGTCTATATGAGGACCTTCTGTAAATAGGATTATGAGAATCCGAGCGACTCCCGGGATAATCTATTTGTGTGGAGATTTAGTATATTACAGACTTAAAAGATTTACTTTTGGAGTAACTTTGGATCCGACGGAAATAGACGTTATCAAAATTTATACTTAGTTAGTTATCTAGTTATGTGAAAAACATTCTGAGAAAGAAATCAATGCTATTCGTGTCGGGTTTCATCATCTTCATCTCAATTTTGTGAGGTTCACGGCTGGACATAACGGGACTTCCATTTACTTCGGTCGGAAGCGACCTGCAACCACCGTGATCCCAGGGCCTTCACTAAGTTGTCCGTCCATCTCGGTGGTGACCGTCCAACGCTACGTGTAATAGGAAAGTTGAAAAGGATAAAAATATTTCTTTCACATCACCTCCATATCATTATACCACTAAACTACGTATATATTAATGCACTTAAATATTAAACCGAGTCCCTTTATAAAATACAACAAAAAAATCCTTGTATCTCTCAGCGATAATATTAATTCTACAGTAAATAAATAGTATTTCTCACATAATTTTTGACGGACCCGTCTATTTTTAAGAAAATTAGAGTGGCTTCCTATCCGTTTCCGTGGGTAACCTCACTTCCTCTCCCGTCTTTACGGTATACTCTGCAACCCTTCAGCTCCATGCTATTTAAAAGAACGTTTCGTGTTTCTAAGCGATTCTCATAATCGTTCTCTTTGCTCTAAACAAAATTCCCTCATCAAATTTAAAAGTTCCCTCCCACTCTTCTTCCTTTTACACCAATTCATTTACTGTCACTGCAATTTTACTTTAAAATGAACTTCCTCTACATATTAAAGTTTCGAAGTCAGAAAAGTCATTTAAACGTTTGGTAAAGATTCACTACCTCAATCAGTGTTAATATTTAATGTGTAAAATTAAAATTAAATATTATATATATGATATTATATAAGATTATTTAGTTTAAGACGAAGTGGGAAATATTTAGATAGTTTACATTTAAGTCGTTACTTTATCTTTACGATTCCTTTTATGCTTACGCCCACTATATGTATATTTTACTCTTCCTTGTTGGTTGCCTGGAAGAGATCGCTCTTTAGCGATAAGGCCGCCAAAATTGTACATTTTTATCTACTGTAATCCTAATAGTTGTTAATTTAAGAGTGTACAGTAAATATTATTATTATTATTATTTTCTGGCATACTTTAGAATTATACTCATTATGTCCTCAAAATCGTTCTTAAATTATATAGAAAATTAAGATATACATACTTATATAGCCTTACAAAGTAACTAATCTTTCCAAGAATTTTTTTACACTTAAAATTAAAGGTAATATAAATATTTTGGTTTTATTAAACTAACTATAGTCTGAAAAATAAAATCATGAAATAATATTAATTTAAATCATACTTTCAAAAAAAATCTAATAAATAGATAATAAAATAGATTATAGACTCATACTAGAGTAAAATCATTAACATCTTAGTAAATATATAAAAAAAAAAATTAAAGCGAAATATTGAAGATTTTAATTACTGTTCTTTTTTCTAGAAATATAGGTTAGGTTAGGTTGTTTTAAATATGGCCTTCACCCGTGCAAAGACGTGCACAGTATATTCTGCCAGTGTCGTGTAGAATGGAGGAGACACGATCCGGGATTAACTTATGAATGCAATTCTAGAAATATAAGTAAAATAATAATGAAGACAATGACAACATTAGCTGTCAAAATGAAATATAAAATGTTGCTTTAGTATATTCTGTTAGAGTTCATAACCATACAAATAGATCTTTGGGAAATAAACTCGGCATTCATTTTTGAATTTCAATCACCTAAATTTAACGCAAGCTCTGTCAAGGGTTTGAGTTAAGTACACGTTATATGGAGGTTAAAGTCCCGCCTCTCATACGTGAGGGCGCGGGTTCGAAACCTAGCAAGTACCAATGTGATCTTTTTCGAGTCATATGTACTTTCTAAGAGTATTTAGACATCACTGACGGACGGTGAAAACATCGTAAGGAAACCTGGTCTTATAATTTCAAATTATAAGATTGTAATCGCCAACCCGTCTTAAGCAAGCGTGGTGATTAATGCTCTAACCTTCTCCATGTGAGAAGAGGCCTTAGCTCAGTAGTAAGCTCCGATAGGCTGATGATGACACGTTATGTATTATAAAAACCTCTTCATTAATTATACAACATTTTATAAATAAAAAAATAAAATCTTTTGTTTTTTCATTTAAGTGCCAGAATGTTAAAATAAATGTTTAAAGATATAGTTTTACAAGAAATTTTCTTGTAAATTAGTATATTTTTTAGTTGTTTTTATTTAAATTATTCTGTTTTCGTGACACAGAATTTAATAAACTGTAACTATTACAGTTAAAGGCATTTATTTAAGTTGCATGATATTGTAAGCAAAATTTCTCTTGCATTGTCGAAGTTGTTCTTGTTTTCGCATCGTAAAGTAATGCTCTCCATTGTTCAAAAATTTTAAGGTTCAGCTTGTTAACAATAACAATACATAATTTCTTAATTCGTATCATTTTACTTTAAACGTTCACACTGATTTTTAATCTAAATAAACTTGCAGAAAATACTTTTAAGAAATATAACTCGCCTCTATTTTGGGGAGTACTTACTTCATCATATAGAAATACATTTATGGAAAACTATTCAAAATACTGATATACATTAAAGTAAAATGCTTTACTACATTTTGTGTATACATGTATGTATGTCTGTATATATATATAGTAGTAAATATATATGTATACTACTTACTACTGAGTAATATGATTTTATGTTAAAAAACACTTGTACGTGGAACTGCATTTTATAAATGTATATTTGTGAATAAAAATCACTGCAAAGTATTTGTTTTCGTAGCATTTTTCAAAGCTTTTAATAATATTGGATGAGAATAAATGAGACGCGCAGTTAATGTAGAGGAAAGATTTTCGTCTGGAGGTTTACTCTCAATAATAATAAAATGTTTTGAAGTATAGGGAGGGACATGAAATATTGATTAAAAGATTTAAGATTTAAAACTCCGACGGAGATCAAAGAGTTTTAGAATAAGAACCAATGCAATCACTATGATCAAAGTCATTTCATGTCAGGTATATATTTTAAGACATATTTAGAGACACCATTAGAATATAACTATAACTAGGAATAAATTAAGCAATCTATAATTCAATCAATTTTCAGAAAAAAATATTTGATATAAATAAATTAATCAGTTTAAGAGAAAAACAAAATGCATTTTTATATATAACTATTACACAGATTTCTTGTTATAATAAGATAATTTAATTATATTTAAGATTTCATTCAATGATTAATTTATTAGTATTGAACAAAAAAAAATATAATTGACGTAAATAATTTCCTTGTAACTAATATTAGGATATTTTTATGAAACTATAGTTTCCGGGTTGACTAAG
Organism: Danaus plexippus; assembly: GCF_018135715.1. NCBI lineage: Eukaryota > Metazoa > Arthropoda > Insecta > Lepidoptera > Nymphalidae > Danaus > Danaus plexippus. The sequence goes on from NW_026869855.1 coordinate 3,480,470, forward strand.
CGTTTTATTATATACACATTTATCTCATCAATATTCAGCCCTACAGAAATTTCCCTTCATCATATAATACGAAGCGTTTCCTGTTAGTCATTTAATAACCTTTGTCATTACAAATAATGAGGGAAAATTTTGAATGCAATACTGCCGATAATCAATAACGTGTCAAAACAAACACTTCTATTAATTTAATAGCTATGATATTCAGTTTTCTAACATAATTAAAAATTAATGCAACCTAAATACTCAAAAGCGCTTATAACTCTTCAAACGGCTACAATTTATGTTAAAACAATTTAATGGCACAAATGTAACTAACTGGAAACTTGTATGAAGATGACTTAAAATATAAATTTTCCGCAAGTAAGTTAAGAAACTTAAATACTTTAAGGAAGTATACAATATGTTCACCTAGTATTTATTAGCAAAATTTCATATAAAACAATTTCTTTCTTGTTTAATTAAATATAGAGTATATTCCTTATTATTAATAGCATATTTAAACATTTCAACTCGGCGTAAACTGTTTTTAAACTGAAATAATAACAGCTTCAAAGTGAAGTTTTATTACGTTGTACATAATGTTCGCGACGGACTCGTTAATACTGAATAAATACACTGAATCAAAATATAGTCAAGTTCCAGGAAATCTTCGATGTTAATTATATTTTAGATAGAAACATCTGGTTGGAAATCATTTACTATAAATTATTCGTCACGGATCATATCACATATTAATAACGGATACATCAAAATGAACAATATTCTTGCCCAAATATGTTTGATTATTCAGAAATATTGTATATAAATTTTATTTTTCGCCAAAAATAATATTAATTTCGGCATAAAAATTCGTTTATTTATTTTTCTTTAAAAGTCTATAATAGATATTAGCGATTTAAATATTCCAAACCTTTTCAGTTTATAAATACATAATTGTTTTTAGGACTAAATTATACTAAATGTATTTTTTTCCCGATTTATAATAAGATAATTAGATTTTTTTATTTTTATAATGAGATCTAAGATTTTTGCGAGTATTCATTGAAATATAACTAATATTTTTCGGATTTACAACGCGTTTATAATTATTTTTAACAACATACTCCCCACGTTTCGGTTCCTTTGCAGAAATCATCGTCAAGGGCAGATGAGATGTTAATGTGGTCTGTCAGTTGGTATTGTATCTATCAACGATTTCTTAATTTTGCGATTCTGGCGAGGCACGGGCAGGTTGTAGGTGGTCAGAGCATGTTTTATATGCTGCAGCTCGGCCTCTAGATGTTCAGCATCACAAAGGTGTTGGGCTCTCTGAAACAAAGATTTGCCTACGGTAGCTAACTGGATAGGGTGATGATGTGATCCCAATCCGTATGTGTAGGTTTCCTATCAACAGTATGTCCCAAAGGAATGTCAGAATTCCTAGTGACATGTATACTTATTTATCGAGGAAACCTAAAGAATTATTTGCCTCTAATTCTTTAGTGTAATGAATCGTGCTAATCGAATTAAGGTGGTTCAGAAAAGCAGATGTTTCATTATTATTTCATATAGGGTGCATTTTGCAATAACCAGAGGTTCCAGGAAAACTACGATTCTTACTTATATGTTATTATAATAAGAATTACATATAAAACTTATAACCTATACCTAAGACTACATGATTGCCCTCATATTAGGATAGCAATGCCAACCCATAGCTTGTGTGGTATCAGGAATCTTCTGGTTCACAAAGCTTGGTGTTCGTTCCGCGGAGTCAGCAAAGTCACTCGTAATATGATATTTTATCTGTACAACTATGTTGCCCTGGCTATGTTCATTTATATTTTAATATGTTGCGAGTACGTAATAAGGTTTCATCTACATACTATTCATATACTAAAGGTTTTATTGTAGTAAAGCAAAGGGCTCGCGCCTAAAAGTCCTCCAAGAATATATCAGTGGCAACGGGCGAAACGTTATCCCGATCCTGAATCCCGAATCCCGAAACACGATCCCGACCCCAAAACTGCAGAATTTTTCACATTCTTGTTTATGGATTGTAGGTAACCAGTACAATTTTAGTGGTTTTGCACACGATAGTATGAATAATTTCATATCTAAATTCAGTTTTTTACTATTTTTATTTATTTAGATTTTTGTTTCTGTTACTACTTTAGTGTCGGGACTTTGTTAACTTTTTGTAAATGGTACTATCTGCAAGAATTTCAATTATTTTGTTATAATTATCATTCGTAGCCATTATTACGATCGCGTTCCCTTTATTTATTTTTGAATGTAATATTTTCATACAATTCTCGTTTCATATATCCATTAGTGTGAAGATTCTCACAGGTTACAGCTAATTTACAACTAGACTATTACTGTAACTAAAATAATCAATAGGACTTTCGATTATTAGTACTTAAGAAGCACAAAAATGTGTTTTCAACAAAACACTCTTAATGATTTTGCTTGAACATAACAAACTTTGGAAACAAACGGCATGTTTCAATAATATTTCTTTAAACATGTCGCATTATAAGTATGTCGTAAAAATATTAATCATAAATATTGATATCGTTATCGTAAGTGACTGTATATTCTTATTCTAGAAATACTGAAACATGATAACAATAACGTTTTCAAAACAATGCAACATATTCTCTTCATTTTATAACAATATTATTATAATTAATCTCCATGTAATGTGTTTAAGCTTTATGACAATTACAACATCCTATTAAGGGAAACAACTATAGAAACATATGTACATATATATATTTATGTAAACTCTATACTATGATAATTATATTTCATATTTAGAAATTAAACTAAAGGAATAGTAAATCTTCAAGAAAGTCAAAAGATGTAAAAAAATATTAAATAATAAATGTGTTTAAATTTCACTCAATAATTTATTTCTATTTATTATTTGTTTAACATCTATTTTGTAAGTTATAAAACAGAGCAGTCACTCAAAAGGTTTTATATTATAATATCCAAGGAAAAGTTACCTGATGCCAGAAATAATTAAATTTCTAATATTTCATTTCGTCAACAACTTTTGTAATATCCAGTAGAGTTTCGTGAACGAGAAATTGTTCCAGCAACAATAGTTAAACGAAAGTTAAGTGCTGCATATTTATGTAAACTGCTGTCGAATTTGAATCAATATAATTTTACAGCAAAACTAAAGTCCTGTTACGTTATAATTTGAGATTTTGAATTCGGTTGAATGATCCTTCTGTGTGGCTGCGTTTGGAGGGTTTTGGTCAGAATCTTCCACGGTAACCAGCCGGGTTGTAAAATGATTTCTGGTGATTCTGTTCTGTTCCTGGTTATGGTATTCTTGGGGGAGGGGGTGATTAATTGCTATATGTTGCTTCCTTTGTTGTTATCATTGTTTTGCTATATTGTTGTGTTTATATTTTTATTTACCAAGAAGTTAACCATACTGTGTTCGACTTTTGAAGCGGTTCGTCAGATTTTTGAGCTCGATTCTTTTTATGGGCTTGCATGATAGTGTGATAGTGTTTTTTGACTGAAATGCTGAAGTTTTCTGGAGATATTTTACGAGTCTTTTTTTTTCGTAGTATTTTGTATCCTTTAATATTCCATTATGCTTCAAAATATTAATTTTTAATCCGAGAGCAGAAAAAGTAACAATTATTGGGCGAGGTCTGTCTCCTTTCGTCCCAACTCTTCGTATCTCTTGAATATCTCTGAGTTCTAGTTCGGTGCTGAAGTAGTTTTTAATAAAGCTAACGAGTTTTGTAGGTTATCGTATGATGACTTATTTTTATCAATACCAAAAAATACTAAGTTTCGTTGTTTGCCTGTTTTTCCATAAAGTATATTTTTTTCTCTACATTTTCCACCCTCTCCTTCAGTATGTTATAAATAATTAATATATAGCAACATGATACGCACATCTATGCGTAGGACTTAGAAGGACTCATCAGTTACCATATGTAGATACATATGGTAACTGATGAGTCCTTCTAACGAACATCTTGACGATTCCTCGTGCGACACAAGAAATGCGTTGGTCTTACTATCCCTACATCAAGGCATACATCATAATATACGTCTAAATAAATTTCGTAGTTTTCCTAGAACCCTTGGCTGGCTATGAACCGTACCCTATGCAACTAATTTTATTTATTACATTTATTATTTAGATTTGTTAAATAAAAAATAGATAATGTTATTTTTATACAAATTGTTAATTTAAATTATCACATTTTTTCCTAAATCTTTATTTGGCTGTACAATTGTCATATAATGAACTTTAGTAAACTCTATGTATGTTATGTATTATAAAACTATAAAGTTTTATATTTAAAAAATAATATGTAATTACAACGACACATAAACGTAAAAGCGTTACGAAAATAACCGTGAAAAAAAAGCGATATACGTATATTGCGTTTAAAAAAATATTGCCATCATAAATAATTCTTTATTAATAATTTTAGACCAAAGAAAAGAGATTTTATTTTATGTTAACATAATTATATCAATTTTATCACAAATTTAAGATGATATTAAAAACGTTGACATAAATTGAACGCCAGTTTAAAATTACATGGCCCAGTTGACTATGACTGCCACCGTTATACACGATATTGTAGCGATGAAATAAAGTTAACAAAATTATAATTTATTTAATTGATATTTGTCAAAAAAAATTAAAAAACTCTTGAGTGTTTTGAAAACAACGAACATTAGGAAAACTGTAAAAAAAATTAAACAATTTTTTTTTACAACTTTTGTACCATTGTCTTTACTTCATGTACATAAAATCTGGTAACTATTGCACTAATGTTTAATTCAAATGAAGCTAATCGTAATATAGTATTCACCATTTTTATGGTATCCTTTCAAATGTTATTCCATGTTTGGGTTTGCTATTTTGTTTTAATTTTTTGAGTGTCAGTTCAACAAAGTATATATATATATATATATATGTATATATATTTAATTTTTTTTTTGAATAAATGTTAGGGAACTTTAACGGCCATACGTGAAATTGAAAACATAAAAACATTAATAACGCTTTCCAAAGGACCTATTATGCTTTAGTTTTATAGAATATGAACAGAAAGATTAAGACTTGGATAAATATATATTCATAAATAAGTTCAAGTATATGACATTTAATTTATTACTAAATCCATTCTTCATATAAAATAACAATTATATTTATATGTTATAAATGTAAAATAAGTAATGGGCCGGATAACATATGCACAGAGGCCGTTCATGAATATTTAAAGCCGTACAAGATTTATTTGCGGTCCGTTTCTACCTTTCACAGTGGTACTGGCTTTATTATTCGTCACTCAACACTAATTACAAAGGCACTTTATATATACTTACTGTATCGTTAAATATATCTGTTTATTTTGTATTTTTATCAAACAGCATGTTTTCAAATAATGATACAATTATTTTATGATAACCTAATCCCGAAATTTCAATTCTCTTACAGCAAGTGATTATTAGGCAGAAGAGACGATATATAATTTCAGTAGTAACTGAACACACGCGTAGTAATTTCTTTTGTAATTATTTTCAAATTTAGTTTAATGGAACAATGTATAACAAAATGCCAAACTTTTAATCCCAACCTGACAGGATTTATGCAAACATATCTATTTTTATTCCACGTGGTTAAGTATCTGAAGTTGTCCTTAGGTCTCATTTATCTTTACATTCGATGATCTCTGATGGAAATCAGTATTTCTTTCAACTATTTGGGACTGGTTTAATAATTATTTATATCGTGGTTTTATTAACAGAACTTAACTACTTAACTGTGTGATATTATCTACCACGAGAATTTGTATTTTCCACGTATTAGAGTTGCATAAAGTTTATAGTTGTGTTGGATTATTGATGGATATTAATTTTGTTACAACTGAAAGGTAATGTTTTCGGGTACCTTCTTTCTCTACTGATAAAAATATTTTCTTATATTGCCTGGGTATATCCAGGACTACTTGTGATGCTTCCTTTTTCTTCTTGCTCGTATTCTAACTTATTTTGAGCCTTACCTTAGATTAATGAACAATTTGCGCTATAATTAAACCCTTTAAATGATTATGATAAAACTAAGATTGTCGGATATACTATGCGTTTTTTATTATTTTAAAAATACATACTCTCAACGTATACGGCAGTCGAGATGAAAATGTCTGTCCATTTCACCTCGTCTGCCCGTCGCCACAGTAGCTGCAAAGTACCCGAAACGTCGGCAGTGTGTAGTTTTAAAATAATAAAAAGGCATAGTATATCCAAAAATCATAGTTTTATTTAAATGAAAACTCACGTAAATCTTAGATATCATTATGTAATGTATTTAAACAAGTATTTGTTTTCTCATAAATAAATGTCCCTTTTTGTTAATTGTATCAGCATGTGTCTAATTTGGGTATTTCTAAATGTTTATACGTCTTCTATGTCCTTTGAGGCTTTTTATAGCTATATTAAAACTTGAAAATTAATTTTGTTTAAAGCTTAAATATTAGGTTGCTTATTTTGTGAGTTTTTATCTTAAAATTGAAATAAAAAATATTATATTAAAAATTTAACGCCACGAAATTCATAGATAAGAATTTAAACCTGCATGATGCATAAACATAAATCGGATTCCAATTATTATATCATAGCAATCAAATTCTAAACAACTCAAATACTGTATTGAAGGTGATTGATGTAAATTAGTCGTGGTGGCCTAGAGGTCTGCCTCTCGTGCATGAGGGTGTTGTTCCGAAACCTGGACAGTACCAATGTGATTTTTTTTCCCTTTATAAGTACTTTCTAAGAGTATTTAGACACCACTGACGGGCGGTGAAGGAGAACATTGTGAGAAAACTTGGACTTATAATTTCAAATCATTACTTTGAAATTGAAAATCCACCTTGAGCAAGCGTGATGATTAATGCTCTAAGCTTCTAAATGTGAGAAAGGGCCTTTACTCAGCAGTGGGCACCTGTAGGCTGATGATTGAGATGATGTAAAATTCCTTTTTACCTAATATAAATCAGACAAACTTTCAATAACAAAAAATATTTGAGTGTTAATTATATTTTCATTTATTATTATTAATTTAATATTATTCAATTCAAAAATAGATAACATTTTATGGATACAGGCATAAAGTAAATATTTAAAACCTTTCACAATATTAAAGGCCATGACTAATAAAATGTACATTTCACGCTCTATTTCGTAAGCTTTGAAACGTTATTTTAGATTTAGCGATTCGTTAAGCTCTATTTACGACTGAATTACTGAGTAATTAACTTTATTGATCAATAAATTAAGTCCTTTTAGAATCACCTTTATAAAATCGCTTTCATTGAATTATAATTATAAGTGAGACGTCTTGATTGTTTATTAGTATTATTTTGTACTTTAGGTTTTATTTTTATTTTTTAAATATGTTAACGGAAATGTATGTAATCCGTCATTGTATACAATTTCTAGGAAATGTATGTAATTCATAAAATCGCACGGAAATGTGTGAAATTAATTATACTATACTGACACATTACACATTTCAGAGGAAATCTATATATTTCCTAAATAGCAATCAGAAATGTAGAACATTTAAGATATTGGTGGTAACGCGGGGACAGCGGGGCGAGGGGAGGGTATTGTTTCGCCTGATCCGGCGATCGCGCATGCCTTGTAAACTGTCGCTATTGTTCCAAAATGGCTGCCGAATCACGCATCGCGCTTATAAAAGAGCGATTTTATATGACTTTGGCGTCATTAAGAATATTAACAAACGCCAAACACACTGCTTTTATTGAAGATGAACGTTATAAAGAGTTAATTGAATAACTTTCTACGGCAAAAACAACTTCTAGAAAGACTTTTCGTGATTACTGGTTAAGTTAGGTTAGGTTAGGTTTTTTTTTTTTGCGTTGGGCAGTGAGAAGAGAGGAGCAGTTAGAAGAAGCCCGCGTACAACGATTGTGAGTGAAATGGAGACGGAGGAGACGCACTCCGCCTTCTTTGCCGGTACGCCGACGAGCCTGGCGCTTTTCCGGAAGCGGCCAGCGACCAGACGACAGTCAGGCGGGAGTTCGTCCGGCGGAAGTGCTAAGTCCTCCTTCCCTACTGCTGTGAAGAGAGGACGGGCAGTGGAGGAAGGCGAGTCGAACTCGGAGGAGGATACGGTGGCCAGGTCGACGCGTCGGGTCGAGGTGGCCCTGTCGTCAGTGAAGACGCTGCCGGCCTCGTGCCTCGCGAAGGAGATGGAAAGGGCCCTGAGCGCTATAGTCGAAGTAGCCCTCAAGTCTAAGAACTTGAAGGGCGGATACGTCAGGGCCTTGAAGACATCGGCGGCACTCCTGGGGGAGGCGAAGGAAGTTCTCCTGCAGCGAAAAAGCGGCGAGGAGAATGAAATTCTCCGAGCCCGACTCGCAGAAGAAAAGAAGAAGAGCTCGCTGCTGGAGAAGGAGCTGGGGCTCCTGAGAGAGGGGCAGGCCCGCCTGCGGGCGGACATGGACCGGCTCGCCACTGCCCCGAGACCAGCACGAGACGGGAAGAGCGAGGAGGAGCTTCGCGGGTCCCTCATGAGGGACCTAGGTGCCATGATGGACGCGAAGCTCCAGGGGATCGCAGACCGGCTGCTCCCCGAGAAGCGCCTGAGGCCACCCCTAGCGGCGGACAAGAGGCCACCCCCAGCGCCTGCGTCGGCTGCTGTGGCTGAGCCGACAGGCAGAGTGGTGAGCAGCAGGAAAAAGAACGGTGCCACCAGAGAACCGGAGAAGACGGCGAGACCTCTGCCCCCGCCGCCTCCATCCATGGACCAGACATGGACGGAGGTGGTAAAGAAGAAGGGCAAAAAGAAGACTGGCCCGCCGGTAGCCCCACCCCAAGAGGGGCCGAAAACGAAGAAGCCGGCCAAGGAGAAGAAGAAGGAAAAGAAGAAGAAGAAGAGGAGCCTCAAAAGCGTTAAGAATCCTGCGGTGGTAATTACGCTGCCGCGGGATTCAGAAAAGACGTACGAGGACGTCCTCAAAACGGCGCGGGCGGGACTCAACCTGGCAGAGCTAGGACTGCCGATGGGTCTCGTCTGCAAGAAGACGGAGACGGGAGCCCGCATGTTCGAGCTGCCGGAGAGCGCGGGGGAGGCGAAAGCTGACCTCCTGGCGCAAAAACTCCGGGAGCTCGTCCCTGAGGTAAAAGTCGCCAGTCTCCGCTCTGTCTGCCGTTGGGGGCTTACGCTCGGCGGTGGGTAGTTGGAGACTGGCCGCGTGGGCTTGGGTGGGAGGGGTAAGGAGTTAACCCTCTCGCGATTAAGCAAGCCCGCCAGGCGGGGGGACGCTCCTTTTTACTTAGAGTGAGCCCTCGGGGGAGGTGGCCGTGGATCGTCGCGGATGCCTGCCTTGAGCGATTCCCGCGTTGATCCACCAGGCGGTGAGGAGAGTAACCGCTGGTATTTTAGTGGGTAGCATGGGCCCTTCTGGCCCGTGAATCCCACATAAGATCCTCCGTCTCCCCTATATACCTACCCGTCCTAGACGGAGGGGTAGGTATAAGAACTTTCACCACGTTAACAAAAAAAAAGGTTAGGTTAGGTTATATTATTATCGGCGCCGACGAAGGCTGGTTCGTAGGCAGCGGGCTTATGCCCGCCGAATGCCTCCCTAGTGAGAGGAGCCTGCGGGTGTCGGAGGGGTAATGCGATGCCCGATGATCCAGGCAAATGGAGAGCTGCAGGCCTAACGTCCTGGCAGGCAGCTCTTGGATAGGAAGGAGGGTGTGGGTGGGGCCCACCTCTCCTACCGAAGGCGGAGTCCCTTAGAGGCTCGTGCTTAGTGAACGGATGAATGGCAGGCCGTCCCCGTTACACTCGCTTACGCACTGCGCCGAGAACGTCGAGGTGGTTAAAAATCCCAAATGCCCCGGCCGGGTTCCCCCTCGGTCGGAAGTCTTTTAGAAGATCTCCCTTCGTTAAAAAAAAAAGGTTATATTATTATTATTTCACGGTATGACTGTTACCCGATTGTCTCAATAAGTGATATAAAAAAATATTATTTACAACGTGTTTTATTACAGAAAGCATTTACTTTATACATTTCCTAATACGATATTGGAATTATGTACAGTTCCGAGAAAATTTATTCATTTCCTAGGATATATATGCATTAAATAGTTTTTCAAATAGTATCGGAATTGTACACATTTCCTAGGATTTGTATACAATTCCTTGATTTCATACATTTCCGGTAACATATACATACACGAGGAAAACAAAGACAGAATGAAATTATTCATGAATATGTTATATTTTAAGCAACTATGTTTTTTATATTAAGATAATATTTAAAAATCTGTAAAGCAGAGGATGGAAGTTAAAAGCCTGCTCGTCAATGAATTTTACATTCTATATTTTCTAATTGAAATTGAAATTATGTTTTATGAATAAATATAGAACAAAATAAAATACATTCATTAAGCTGAAATGTAGTTATTAAGACAAATGGAGTCATATTTACGAAAACCCCAGAGAGTTAATTAATGTTATAAACGTGGATTAATTAATTAAGATAAATAATACCTTAAAGTTTCTTTTAATAATGCAGGTGGTTTTAATTTGAACCTTGCGTTTTTGAGATTATTATTGCATATTATTATTGAAATTATAATTTTATTTTTTTATCTTTTATCTATTAAAACAATTTGATGTTAAAGATTAGATAATATTTTTGATAATTAAACACAAGAAATGTTTAAAAAAAATTAAGTTTTTTCGGTTACTACGCGTTTTATATTATTTTATAACTACATAACCCCGATGTTTAGGTTCCTTTACAGCAGCTGTGGTTGCAGGCAGACGAGGTGATCACTTTCAATTGATCAGTTTTCTGTTGATTTAGTTTGATTAGTAACAAAATAATAAAAACGCGTAGTATCCAAGAACTTTAGTTTTATATAAATGTGTACGTACGAAAATCTTAGGTATCATTACAAGAAGTATTTAATAATGAAAGTAAAAATTATGAACATATAATTTAACTTAATATTAATTTTTATAGAACCTTATAATCATGATTGCATTTTTTTTACCTTTCATTGTTTAAATATCATTGGTTTTTGTGCTCGTATTGTTGACCTCAGGAAAAATATGAAGGTAATCTAAGTACAGTACAGAATCAATAAATATAAAAATAGTCTTTAAGGTTTTTTTCACGTAGTTAACTAATATCTGAAATAAGTCAGAATTTTTTCATACTTTTTATTAAAAATTATTAAAACTAAATTACTACATTTAATATTACACATGAACTTTATTAGTGAAGTATAATTTTAAATTAATCAGACTTTATTTCAAAACCAGTTTGAACGTTGAAAAATTAACATGCAACATATTGTTTATACTTCGTTTTAAGTTCAAGTTAACTGATTTGGGCTGATGAAGATGAAATCATACATACATACATATATCCTTTACGCCAAAAACTGAACAATAACACTACGTAGTACGAATCGAAGTGTTAAGTTATTTTATTTAAAAATCTTACAGTTTCATTATTACTGTAAACTTTATTTTGACATACCTACGCGTCAAGGGCATCATCAAAAAGAAATAACTCCTCTTACTACTTAACATTTGCAATTGACAAAAGGGTTATAATGCAGTAATTGGTCTAAAAAATAGCCCGTAGATGATTCATTTCTTTTGCATACATATTAATATGTTTATTATTTTTGCATTTAATTGAAAAAGTTCTATTCTTATATAAATGGATAATATCTATAAAATCATTTTTTCATTAGCACTTATCTCAAACTTTTGAGAATTCGAAATTTAGTCCTTTTAGTATTTTGTTATTAATTTATTTAATACATTCCTTTTTTATTTTATATATAAATCAGGTAACTCATGGAAAGTAGTTTAAAAGATTGTATTTTTTTAAATCAGTTTGTCAAATAAGTTTCATGAACAGACGAACAGAAGATCGAGGCAATAGACTGTATAAACATACACATCTGGCATCCTGGAACTTGCTTAACTAGCTAGGATAAACTTGGTAATAAAGCAAAAGTGAATATTTTTCTCACGGAGTTGTTAGCAAACTTTTATGGAAACAAATAACCAGCTAACCTGATGGCCGATCAGCTAATGTATTCGTCTCTGTCAAAGAGAGCGAGAGTGGCTTACTAGTCTCTAGGTGACAACTGGCAAGAGATTACAAGGAAGACTGATGTTAAGATCCATTTTAAGCGAGAAGAAATGCAACCGCTGTGAAGACTACTTCTTGCTTAATTTAATTCATTTTATACGTATTTGCAGTTAGAAAAAAATATATTTTTTAAGAAATATGGAACTATGAATAATAAAGTCTTATACGAAATAAGGGCATTTGAATAATCAAACTTTAAATCCGTATAGCTGTTTCGAAAATTTATTTTCAATACATTGATAAGATCTGTTGTCTCACTAATTTACAATTTTAGTAATTATAATAATCACCTAATAAGAGGATGAAGTCGTTGAATGTTTTTATCAGAATGATTTTATGTAAGTATATATTATTTTAAAATATAAGTCTTCTTTAAATATAAAATTTACTTCGTTAAATCTTAGCATTTGTAAGGCATCATTTGAATATCATTATTAGTACAGCATTAATGCCATACTGTTACTGTTATATCTACGAGTGTAATCCGCTAAAAATTAATTTGTTTTTAAATTTATTTTTGTCATTTACTTCAATGCTTACAATCTTAAATCTGAATTTTGATTTTAATTATCAAATATTTATATACAACAACAAAATCTCAGCGACAGCGTATAGGAATCCATTCGATATTGCGACGAAATTCGGAGAAGCTTTCATATTTGCGTAAACGAAATATGAACTGCATTTCCATATCTCCGAGTCTCTCAAGTTTTTTAATTAAGTGCTCGGTCAAATTTAAACAACTTACATCCGCGCAAACAAGAATTGGAAACGAGAGAGAATATTCTCATAGATTTCTTTTTTGAATTCCCGTCGTTCGCAATCATAGTTTTCTAGGAAACCCTATAGGAATTGCTATAGATCGGAAATTTTCTTTTAAAATTACATTAAAAACGACTGATATTAAGAAAATATAAGGGATAAGATATTTTGAATGTTTTTGTGCCACTGCTATTATTTATATTTTTTATTTAAGTGGTTTAATGACATGGAATGTGCAATTTATAGAGTTAATTACAATTTGAAGTTTCGCAATACTAGGAAGAGCTAATGTTATACCAGTATCGATTTCCCTTATAGTAGAGAATTAGGGTTGGTGCTGAGATTTGACCAATTATATCAAATAGAAATAATGTATAGACAAGTTACCTTATTTATGTTTGATAAATGAAATACAATAGTTAAAGGCAAAATCATATATGTAAAATTATTTATTGATTTTTCTATATAATACTTATTTTTCCAATTAATATTTATGGATTATAGTATAGTAAGGTACTATTAATGCAAGTAACCGTACCTGTGTAATAAATATGTTGTATAAACTATAACCCTACAAAGAACAATGTTATAAATTTGAAATAATTATGTTAGAAATTAGAATCGAACAAAAAACACACCACAGTCAACCCTAATTCTCACGGCAATACTGATCGGTATTCATTATTCAGATTCATTGCTCCCAATATACTTCAGCAATAAATTGCAGACCTTAATACATTTCAAATAGTTATATCTTTATTTTAGCAACGGTCTGAACTTGAATAATTGATCTTAAAGAATACTAATTACCTTTAGAGCTTATAGAAGACAGCTGAATATTTAGTTAGTGAGAAACTAAGATACTTAATAAAAAATATTTTTTCGTTAACCGGCTTGCATGATATATATGAAAATGGCCATTTTAAGAGCCCTATACATCACGGATGGTGACATGAGAGTGTAATATATTTTATATAATATAGTATTATATACGATGTAGGTTACTATTTATTTATATGTTGACATTTATATCTTTATTGCTTTTGAGATGCTAGAACGCATAACGCACATAAAGGCAACAACCATACAAATGCATTTAATTAGATCGTATATCATTCTATTAGATTATTAAAAAAAGAACAAGAAGCAGTGATTAAAAAAGCACTTTTCTATCTTTAACACAGGGTACAATTATTGAAAAACATACTTGAAATTTCTCAATGACACTAAAGAAACTTTTGTCTCTGTGACACAAACTTTCTGATGGATGGCGCACTTCGAGATGTAAAAGTAATGGGTTTCTTTGAGTTTGGTTTTACTTTTTAATATTGATGATAACAATTTTATTATAATTAATTGTTTCTCTAAAAATCTTTAACAGTAAATATAATTTCCACTTCAGGTCCGTGTAAAGAATTTTCCAGATATTATTTATTTTATATATAGGCTCTTTATAACAATCCCCCTCCATACTTTCTTTTACTTATCATTCCAAATACTTGAAATAACTAATAATAAGAGAAATAAGGTTGTGGAATTTTATTTTATTTCTTTTTCATTTTATTTATTTTCACTCACCTAGTCTTTTGCTTCCATATATAATAATTACACTAATACTGCTGACACACTTTTAATTAAGCGTTTTTGGGGCGCACTACTTACTTACTATATGATGATCACTATCGTTGATAAAATATGAAAGCAGAACAAAATGAATATAGAAGAACACAGGCTTACATGAACATGGAACTTATAACCTGATTGGAACTGAAAATAAACTGCTTTTGACTACGGTTGTCAGTTTCACTGGAGATTTAAAATATTTGTTGTTTTATATCTTAGACATCTTCTCAATGATGCACAAATTATTCGTACTATAATATATACTCGCGTGATAAAGCTTACATATTAGGAGATAGTTCCCTGTCATGAATATTCCGTGTTCGTTGAGATTTATAAGGGCCGAGTTTTCCTCTTGCCGTAGATTTTTTCCTGTTTGAATAACATTCGTCGATATCCTCGTTTCAGTTTAATGTTGAGAAGTGGGTAATGTATGAGTATGAGGATTCTTAAAACATTTTTATTTTAGACACATTTATTAATGAAGGTAGGACATTGACAATAGTAGACTGACATTGATATTATTGATTTATTGCGGATAAATCTATTTTCGTCGTTACCTAAACATGTAGGTCAATATAACCCTTTCGTTCTTTAATAATTTATTTACGTCATAATTAGGAAAATGTAATAGTACAAAAAATATTTTAAATATGACAGTTACCAAGATAATAGAAACACCTTTTATTAAGAAAAAATTGTCTTCGAAATCAATCGCTACATATCGATTATTAATAGTGATAAAATAAACACAATATCCAATATAATTATTAGAGGTATTTTGGTACAGTATATGTTGGAGATATTATTACTTCATTGTTTTTTTAAGAGCCTTGCTTCTCGATTATAGTCAGGTGCTCAGGCTATTGGACATTACCTGATAGACGGTTTAATGAATTCTTTATTTTGAAGAGATCCGAGCACTGCAACGGTTCGAGTGAGAATGTTTTAAATCTATATCCTCGCCTCTATTTATACCAACTGACACTCATTGTTGTGACTGCACTTTCAGAGTTGGCTACGTGGCTATGCAGGTGACAACTGATAATTTTAGCCATCCATTGTTATTAATTACGTCAATAAAAGGTATTCAGTATATTTACAATATTATTTATTTTCAGTGACTATAAACAATATATTGCTTGTCGATGTTTTGTTATCCATCAAGAATAAGCTTGCTGATTCATGTTATTACAAATTCTTCATACATACAATACTTTTCAGTAATAATATGTCCACCATGTTTCAGACATGAAATAACTCTAAGGTGGAGTTAACAATAGTATTGTGAGCTACATTGTTAACAACACTCTCTTTAAAACCCTTTAAATGGGCATATAAAAACGATTGTCATAGTTATCATGCTATGATTATAATGGATAGTAAACACTGATCAGTTCAATGACCTTTGATCAAAAACACAACTGAATAGTGTTGCAGAATAAGACTTCTACAAAGATATATTGTAAGGTTTTTTTATTCATAAACTATTATGGGTCACACTTTAAGTTTTATTATTAAAATAAGTTTTATTACTTAAAAACACATATGCTTATACAACACACATACATATTAGTAAATAAATAATAACAATAATACTATTAATAATTGCATCAAAGAAACTTACTAATTTATTGGAATACTTATCAAAATTATATATATGATTGAAACTTTTAAACTGAACCAACAATAATAAAATCAAAACTATCATTCTTATCCCGGTATTGACTTCTGAAAAGTAAAATATCAGAAAAAGTTTGTACCAAAAATGTAACCAATATATATTTATATAGCTATTATTGCTTATATTCAGATTTGATTAGATCCGATATATATTCTGCTATTGTTACTGTTGGTATATTTATATTGCCTCTTGGTATAAACGGCATTACAGATGCATCAACAACTCTTAATCGTTTGACACCGTACACCCGTAATCTAGGATCGACAACTGCGTCTTTATCCGACGAAGGCCCCATTTTACAAGTCCCAACCGGATGATAAATAGTAGTAGTATACTCAGTAAGTAAACATACAAAATAATCATTGGATCCCCACTCATGATTTTCACAGTTTTTTATAGGAACTCTTACAAAACGCGCTCCATTTTTTTTAAATGCTTCAGTTTCTTCTAAACTTAAAGCAAACTTAAAACCTTCTATAAGAACATCTATATCTTCCTTATCAGTAAAGAAACGCTGATAAATCAAAGGGTTCCCGTGAACGGGATCGTTATTGTTAAGCAAAATAATACCTCTACTTCGTGGTTTTATTAAAAGAGGTTTACAAGAAAGTCCATCATAAAAAGCAGCAGTAAAACTGTCACTCATTAAATAAGCTTGAGGATCAGAATAAAACTCCGCAATATTATTAATACCTTCAAAAATAAATTGTATATCTGGTGCATTTTCAAGAGAGTACATAGTTTTTATAAACGCAGTAGTACCAGCAACATTTGTAGTTGCCAATGGTCCATACTTTTTCGGTTCCTGGTCATGGTACCGTTGCACCTCTTCTAATAATTGCTCAGAACTAACGTTGGTGGCAGTTTTATTTGACAGAGAAATAATAAAACCGTTCGCAGTAACGTGGTCTTGTAAATTATGACCAACAGATAAGTCAGCAACAACCGATATATTCAAACTCTCTAATTGCTCCCTAGGCCCAATACCAGATAACATCAATAATTTTGGGGAATTGACAGTTCCACCACTAGATATTACTTCCTTTTTAGCATAAACATTGTAGGATTTGCCACCTTTCTCATACGTAACACCTAAAACCGTTTTTGTTTCGTGGTCTATAATTAATTTGGTCACAAAAGCGTTTGTTATAATATCAAGATTCTTTCTTATATCACGAATAGGCTTGATGTAAGCCACATTTTCTGATACTCTTCTTCCATCTTTAGAAGTTGATAGAGCTATATTGACACCAATATTATCTTCTGCAGTTAAATCTATTTCTGGGACATTAGATTCCTTAAAAGATTCAAGAAGCATAAAACTATTATCATCGTAATAAGGATATCTCTCTACTGTGATGGGTCCACCTGTTCCGTGAAGATACGTATCAAGTCCTTCAACAGCTTTATTATTTTCAGATTTTCTAAAGTAAGGCAAGAGCTGAAACAAAACGTAGTAATATATATAAAGGAGAACAAATAAGTTCCCGCCGTTTTAATATAAATGGCGCGGCATGGTGTGTCCGTTAGCTTTCGGAGATGATAAAAAATAGTTTGGACATTTAAGAACAACATAACCTATCCGGCTTAAAAGATAATTTGGATATTACAGAACAACATAGCCTATATGTATGTATCGAAATTTGAGCCATGTAAGCGTCATTTGTGGGAAATATTAGTTTACTTCTTTAATTTAAAGAAATCTGCTTCTGTGGCGGAAAGATTGCTCGTAGAAGCATATGGTGAGGGTGCTTTAAGTGAGAGAACGTGTCGTGAGTGGTTTCAAAAGTTTGAAAACGGCACGGGGTAGAAGACAAAGATCGCAGTGGAAGGCCAAAAATAACGACGATGCAGAATTGGAGGAATTATTGAAGGAATAAAACTCGCGAAAATCTTAGATCTCTTTAGATCTCATTATTATTGAAGGAAAATTCATCTCAGAAAAGAAAAAGAACTTGCTCTAACATTAGAAGTCACTAAGCAAGCAATCTCACATCGTTTAAAATTATTATTAATAATTCATTAACAAGGAACTTGGGTTCCGTACGAAATAAAGCCGAGAGATATTGAACGCCGATTACGCTTAGGTGAAATACTGCTAGCTAGACATAAGAAAAAGGTTTTTTACATCGTATCGTTATTGGTGAAGAGAAGTGGATATTTTATGACAATCCAAGAAGAAGAAAATCATGGCGATTACCTGGCCACACGTCAACATTAACAGCAAAACCGAATATTCACGAAAAAAAAAATATGCTGCGTATTTGGTGGGATTAGCCAGGTGTAGAGTATTATGAGTTGCTTAATTCAATCGAAACAATTACTGGAGCCTTCTATCGAACACAATTGATGAGATTGAGCTGAGCTCCGAAGGAAAAACGCCCTCAATACTATTCTAGACACGAAAAAATTATTCTCCTGCATGACAATGCTCGTCCAAATTCTGCGGGTCCCGTTATAAAGTATTTGGAAACGCTTGATTGGGAAGTGTTATCCCACACGCAGTATTCACTAGACATTACACCGTCCGATTATTACCTGTTCCGGTTCATGAGATATGCTCTGTCGACGCAGCGGTTCACGTCTTATGATACCAAAAATTGGGTTGATTCGTGAATAGCCTCAAAAGACAAAGAGGTCTTCAGACGTGGGTTTCAAGTGCTGCCGATCGAGATATGGAAAAAAGTGGTGGCAAGTGATGGAAAATACTTTAAATAAATTTATATTACCGTTCTTCTATAATAAATATTTAATTTTTGATAAAAAACGGCGGAAACTTATTTGTACTCCTAAATTTTGCTCCAAAACGTAAGAATCTTAATCATGAACATTAGTACCTTATCATAGCCCCATCCGTAGTTGCCTATTTCCTCCCAATGGTCATAATCACGTCTATTGCCTCTCATATACACAAGGGTGTTTACAGCGCTCGAACCTCCCATGCTTTTGCCACTGATGCCAACGTAAATTTTAAGTTTTAGACTTGGGTCAAATTGACATTAATTAATATTTTTATGTAATTGTTCATGTTTTTACCGAGTAAAATCACACATATGTCCTTTCATGGATCTGCAACTCTTTTCTTCCGGTTGAGTGCTATAGTTCCAATCCAACGAAGATCCTTTTAATGCTTTATATAGTGATGGTACCATTGTTATATCCGGTTCCTCGGATCCAGCTTCTATCAAGAGTATCTTTGAAAAAAATTACAAGTAGGATTTTTTTAAGCTATTCATATTATTCATATTGTAAAATTATCATATTTATAAAGGCATGTTATTACATGCTCGTTACTAGAAAACACTAAAACTTGGTTCACACATTCGAATAGTATTTATATTTGATTTACTAAGAGTTGTTTTAAGAGTCAAAATTTACAAATGATTGTCTTCAATTAAATCAAATGTACTATAAGTTCTAATGACTGCTAAAATGGAGTATCTCGAAAGTGAACCCCAACAACGCAAATACTTTAATTCTCTAATATATTTTACAATTTAGAATTATTCACATATATAAAGTGAGAGACACACTTTAGTCACCAAAAATTATAATGGTTAAATCATTATCCAAATATTTTACTCAGTATATTTTACTTAAATTTAAATAAGAATTAAATTTTTACCCGCCATTGTTCTTCTTCTGATAATCTATTTGCTAACACACAACCTGCTGATCCAGCCCCAACGATAATGAAATCATATTCATTTTTTTCTTTTGCCTCATCTTCATATTCTCCACTACTATATTTATTCTCCTCATCGTAGTTATGTGGGTTTTGTTCGATATAAGTTGTTGGCAATGAATTGTTTTCAATTCTTTGTGATATCTCGTCCAATCCAATATTAACGCTTGTCCGATCACTGACACTGTCCTAAATTTATTAGGAATTTAAAAAAGGTAAAGAATTAATATGATAATTATTGTTTACACGTCTGTTAATAAACCTTGAAATAAAATTTGTTATCACGAACCTACTTTGCCTAGTTTGGTACCACTTGCGACATCCGCATCCAACGTATGTTTTTAACTATCTGAACACTATCACTTTTCAAATTTTTCATAAGATATACTCGTTTTTCGGTAACTAACGAATACCAAAACATAAAACTGTTTGTTCCATTTGTAGTGGGGGACTTGTAGTAAGGTAGTTTTGACGTATGGTTTACTTTTCCATCGCAACCTCGACTACCACCTGAATAACGAAACAAATATTAATTTATCAGTTAATTCTAATGCAAATTTCGAATTACGTCAATAATATTCTGAATTATATAAACGAACCTTGAAGGTGCGGATTATTTTTAACCTTTAAGAATTTCAATATTGAGTTAAAATAAGACATACAATTTAGTAAACAACTTTTGTTAAGACTCCTATTTTTTATTTCTATATTAATTTTCTTTATATTTTAAAATTTTAAAATGTAAAATAAATGTTGTATAATATTCCAGGAAACAAAAGTAATTTATGAGCTGCTGCAACAATATCCTAAGACCACATAAATTTTAACAAAAAGTATTAGAAAGAGAGTAGTAACTATACAGTCTTATTTGTGAATTCTATAACTGTATCTTTGTCACTTAATAACTCTCTGATTTATGAACAATTTCTCACGTATTATATCAAATTAAATTCCAAAAACTATGATGACAGGCGATATGGAAAACGATGAACCATATAATGAGAAAAGATTTTTCTGAAGAATATGATTTACCAGTAATTATTACAAAGATACAGCTGACAACATAATTTATATTCACATCTCGTAACGGAAAAGTAACCGTTCAAAATTAATTGTAAAATTTTCTAGGAAAGTGAACGACGAAGGAAGGTATAATAGAAGCGAGAATTAATGTTAGTGCTAGTATAATTTAAATCGGAAAAATTTTAAATAAAAAGGAACGTGGATTTAAAAAAAAGTTATAGAATTTGGCAAGTGTTTATAAAACCTGTGAGAATAGTTTATATTAATATTTGCATAAAATTTATTAAGAGAATAATCTGCACTGTAACCTGTATGAAAGAATATATCATCCTATTGAGATCAAGTTTGATAATGACAAATTATAATATACATTTTGAACAATAGTAATTAAGTATTTGCAAATAAAACAAAATACGAACAACGTATTGTTAAGATGAAATTATAAAATATCCGCCTGTATATATATAATATACGTATTCAAGATATTTTTTACATTTGTCCGACTTACTTAGAAAACGAGAACGTCGGATTATTTTGTGATAATTTACAATTTTCTAAAAACAAAATTAAATATTTTGTAAAAATTAAACAACGGGCAAATATTACTGGTCATATTTGTATTCTTTTTATACCAAAGATAGTTTCCTCAACTCTTTTAATGCTATCACTAATTATTATTAGCTCAGAACCAAAAACACCAAATATCACATAAAAAATCCAAAGCTTGTTTATGTTCCACTTCAGGAACTCAAATTAATACCAGAAGTTTACATAGACGGAAACGGAAATTAAAGATGTCTTACTATAAGAACTATTAATTTCTACTCACTCAATGGAGAAATATTGAAACAAAAATTGTATGCTCTCAAAGTATCAAAATAATTACTTTAAGAATCTGGTCGTGACTTTAAAACTATGAGCATCTTAGACCTCCTATAATGCTTTCTAGCATGTTTAATTTTTTTTTAACTATCATTCTGAAGTGAATATAAAACGTATTCCTGAAAAAAACTTTTTGCTGACACTATTCCTTTACATCTGAAGACTTTATATTTACAATTGATTGATTGATTGATTGATAAACTAATTTGTAATAAAATGAAGTAATGTGTTTATTGCAGTGCTTATAAAACTGTTGGTGTAATTTTTTACTTACTTAAATTTTTTGGTGGTACAACTGCTCTACATTTTTATTTGATACTCCATTCTTTTATAAGTCAACTAATTGTAGTTCAATCCAGCAAACACTTTTTTATATACATTACATCACAGGGGGTACCCAAGCTGCTACAGCTAAATCTGGGCTGGCTCGACCGGGGTAGTACCACCCTCTCACAGAAGATCGGCGTGCAGTAGCCTTTGAGGACTGCATTTCGTCCCTTGAGTGAGAGAACGGGTTGCCCTTTCCCTTTTCCAACCCTTACCTCTCCAACTTCCACAATCAAGTTCGGCAACGCATCCGCAACATTCCTTATATTACAGATGTCCATAGGCGACGGCGACTACCTTACATCAAGTGCGCTGTGTGCTCGTTGGCCACCCTTTATATAAAATGAAATTAACCGTCCATTTAATTTAGCAAAACTCCATTAAAATAATTAAAGAAACAGTTTCAATAACATCATCTATACGTTTATTTAGTTTTAAACTGTACAATCTAAGCTCCTTATTCAAATATGGCTTGAGGATGAGGACCGGACTTGAGTTACTTGTTGCCCTATTTTCCGAAGACCTTCCATTAGACAGTTATCTTTTAGAAAAAAAATAAATAATTATCACAATTATAAAAAATAAGAATATATTTGTTTTATTGAAAAAGGTCTCTTTAAAATATCAAAAGCCAAATATATACTAGGAGGATTACTCTGAACACTGTTTATATTGGTTTTAGTAACTGGATTCAGTCTTATCTACTTATAGCCGCTTACGCTTTATTTAATGTTAAAATATTTTAAATACTAATTGTTTTGTTAGAATGAGGGTAACGTGATGACTAGAAGTAATATCCTGATTCAAAAATAAATATGAAAATATAAGTATTGAAAGTACTCATCGAGTTACAGATTCATGAAAGTATAAACGGTTAGCGTTCAAAATAGGGCTGAAATTCCATGATTCGAAACTCGAAAAAATTCCAAAAATATTCATATAGTAATATATATTTGATTATATAATTTTACATAATATTATTTCTTTTTCTACAATTAAACACTTTACTTTGAAAAGCCTATAGAAATAAAAAATCATATTATCGACAGCCCTGCTTCAATAATATTCATTATTCACTTTCTTTGACTCCCGAGCTACTTGAGTACAAATCGAAAACTCTCATTTCCATTATAGTCCTCATGTTTCATAGCAAAGTTGAAAGATATTTCAACTCGGGGCTTGATGATAATCAAGCCCCGACAAA
Organism: Danaus plexippus; assembly: GCF_018135715.1. NCBI lineage: Eukaryota > Metazoa > Arthropoda > Insecta > Lepidoptera > Nymphalidae > Danaus > Danaus plexippus. The sequence goes on from NW_026869855.1 coordinate 3,503,845, forward strand.
GTCTGCTCTCCGAATGTCTGATAGATAACAAATAAACTGACGTTAAACAATTTTTTTGTTATTATTATAATAGTTACTTATAACGAATAATTTCGTGTTTGGTTCTCTTTAGATGCAAAAGTGAAGTAATAATTTTATACTTTGGTAAAGAAAATATTCAACACAAAATATTTTATTCCCGAATATCAATTATATCTCAGGGGATTTTCTTGGGAAGTATATATGAGACTACTTAGTTAATAAGATAAATATATCAAGTAATTATAAACTCTGATATTTTTTTCAGCTAGGTTACAAAGAAGCCGAAAATAAAAATGTACAAAATGCCGTCCCTACACGATAGTGTACACGTGGAGATTTTACGATCATAATTTTGTAACTCATGTCATACTTAATGGAGGAAACGTGATATATTTTCCATAAACCACTTCCTTATCTAAATTCAATTGTACTTTTTATCGTTTATTACAGAAATTGTATTGGTATATTCGATATAAAATCTTCATCAAATTAACTCTTACTTTGTCAAGGCATTCTTCTCATTATATTTTAAGAAGCTTTGGTTTATTTCATACCGTTATGAGGTCTTATTCATTTCTATCATAGTACAGTGATAGAATCAATTCAATACTACTTTACACACTAAAATACATTTATCTACATTACCTGGAATATTTTTAATGAAAATTCGACCTTGTCAAGAAGAAATTATAAATTTTTAGTCTTAAAGTATGTAGATAGTGAAAAATGTAATTCCATATATTTTCAGAACATTACTGAATTTAATTTAAGCCGATCGGTATAGGTTTTCCACAAAAAATATCATTTCAGAATCTTCAAGCGGCTTATGAATTATTTCCTTGATTATATTTGTATTGAAATTATTCGAAATTCACGATGACTAATCATTTTCGATCAAATTACATTTTTATGAAAGTTATCTAACGGCTTTGCTAGAGAAAATAATTCATTGTTTCTGATATACATATTGCAGCTAAGAAGTGATACTGTGATTATTAAATTAAATATAATATATTGAAAAAAAATAAATCTTCATATTTTATTAAGTTCTGTCATTTATTTTTATGACAATGACACAATGCCTAAATATTGTTTTGGATACTAAAATACTGCATACACTTTTTTATTTTCTAGCGATATTACTTTCAATGATTTCAAAGACAAAATATAAAGGTATATAATATATGTCATATTGAGATTATATTTCAAACTACTACTACTAAGATGGCTGAAATCTTACCTGAAAGACCGATTGCCAGAAATCGAAGTAAATGGTTTAATTTCACAAATATTTTTTGTTTATTCGGGCGTACCGCAAGGTTTCCAAGTCGACCCTACACTGGTCCTTTTCTTCATAAACGACCTCTCAGATTATATAAATCACAATGAGTGTTTATTTTGTCTATGATTTATAGTTGTATAAAATTGACAGCGACACACACGTCACGTCTGACACTATAGACAGTGTTGCCAAACGTGAAAATAATTTACAATTTTTACAATAACGTTCCAAACGACGTTTAAAAATCTTGAAATCAATAATATGGAAGGTCAATTTCAAATATTATTTCATAAAATGAAGATTGAGATCCAAAACCAAACTGCTGAATTGAAGGATTCTATTACAAAAAGCATTATGGACAAAATGGAAGAAAAATTAATCCCTTTAGTGGAAGAAAACAAAAACCTGAGAATCAAAGTGGATAATCTAGAAAAAAAATAGTTTACCTAGAGAGAGGGGAGAGGAGTAACAACATTATAGTATTTGACTTAGAAAATAATGAAAAATCCTCCTTCGAACTACTACAAAAAGTAAAAAGGAATTTAAAGCATGACCTAAACATTGATCTAGAAGACTACGAAGTCAACAAAATTTATCGTTTAGGAAACAAAAACAAAGAAGGTAACAAACCTAGGCCGGTACTATGTTCTTTTAAGTAAGTTCTGTAAGTAACTGGAAAAAGACTGAAATCATCGAAAATAAAAAGAACTTAAAAGAAATGTATATTTCAGAAGATTACTCAAAAGAAGTGCTAGAAAAGAGAAAAACATTGCAAGCGGAATTAGTTAAAGAGAGGGAAAAAGGGAACATAGCGTACTTGAAATATGATAAATTTATAGTAAAAGAGAATAATAGTAACAGCCAAGAGAAGAGAAAACGAGAAATATCTACGTCACCTTCTTTTTTTCCCTCTTCTTGCAACAACCAGCCTAAAAACAACACACTATATCTTCATTCAAGTCAAATAGAACAAATGCCTTCGTTTTGATGCGCTCCAGGTCGAGCTCTCTTTCTAATATCCCTGATACCTCGAATATAACAACTGCCAAATAACAAGAGCAACTAAATATCGGCAAACGGAAACCAAAACCAACCGAAGAAACTAACAACAAGGAAACAGGAAAACACCACCCTCTCCCAAGCCGACTGGTCCTCGTGGGGGAAAAGACCAAAACCCTCCAACAAGAAGAAACAGCAAAATTCAAAACAATAATCATAACAAAAATCACAATTGGAGTCCTATGCCGATTGGCAAACAGATCTACAAAGGATAAACAAGAAGCAAATATTAGACTAGAAATATTAAATTAAGTAAGTTTGTATTGTATAGGAATATTATATTAGGTTAAGTTGATCTGAATAAAGGGCTTTAATATAGAAAACAAGTTTGTCTCCGAAGTAAATGGAGTCAAGGACTTAGGCATAAATATAGACGAAAAATTTAAGTTAATGAAACACATTGATAAAATAGTTAATAAATGCTTGAATTTAATAGGTTTTGTTATCATGTCACAATTTTAAAAATATTAATGCCTCTAAAACTCTTTATTGCACATTATACCGTTGTGTCTCTGAATATCCATCACCATCATCGAATCTTTCTAACAATATTCACATTGCTGGATTGGAACTAATTCAAAAAAGTTCCACCAAATTCTTGGCTCTTAGAGCATAAAAGCTGTCCGTATCGAGCAAACTATCATTTCTCATTTGCATAAAGTAATTCACGACATACTAGACTCACAAAAGTTGCATTCTCAAATTGAATGATAAGTCCCAAGAAAGATTCCGTTTCAGCCCATTCAAAATACTTTTGTTATTTCATACAAATGTTGGAAAATTTGACCTCTGACCCTTGCACGAGAAGCTACAACACTATCATCTAACATGACACCGACAAATATTGTATTACCAAAACATTGTTTATTTTAAGAAGTTGGTAACCATATTAGTTAAGTAGTTATAAGTTTATAAATATTTTAATTGTTATTGTCTTATTTTAATGTCTTTGGATTACATAACTTTGTTTTGATCGTCTTCTTTATTTTTCTTAGTTGTTTACAAGCACATTTTAATTTATTTTTTTCATATATATTACTATGGGAGTAGATTATTAAGTTGCTACTTATTTTATTAATTAATATAAAATTTCTTTAGATTTGCCAGGCCTTTGCCTGCAGTAGAGTATCACTCTGAAATGGAACGTGTCTCCAATATTATTATTTTTTATATGCCCATAGTGTTTCTTAGACAAATAAATACATAAATAAAAGAATATCTCCAAAAGTTTTGGGATAACAAGAATAGAACATTTAAAGTTATAATAAGTATGTAAAAGTAAAAAAGGTTTTGCTTAGAAATATTTAAGAACCTTGACATTATTGAACTATCGTTTTCTTTCATTTATGCAGGTATGTTCTTTTTGATGAACGAAGAATTTTAAAAGAGTAATTTTTAAAAGTAAATATTAAAATAAAATATTTAAAACTTTCTAAGATCATCATTGAAATTCAAGTTTTACATAATATTTACCTAAAACCCAGCAGATTTGTTTGTTTAAAAAGGAAGTGCCTATTAAAGAAAGTTATTCGCAGTTACATAGATATGCCATTTGAATATACGTACATTCTCATTAATTTATTGGGAATTTTTCTGACCATTATGACGGAATATAAATAAAAATATATCTAACACTTCCCTTTGCTCAAAATATAATAGAAAAATACTGCACGCAAGCATATCATAATATAAATAAGAACTCAACAATCAAATATAGAAACCAAATATAGATCTGATTTCAAATCTATTTTAATCATAAAATTTTTAAACATAAAATGTGGACAACGGTCGAACATTATGTGAAGATGAGAAATGAGGCAGAATATGTTATCCACTGGGAGTATTTTATTCAAGGAAGGCAATGAAGTAATGCATACATAATAAATACTCTTTCTGTGTATATATGAATGTCTTACTAATTCGTTTTAGACCAATTTTTTTTATATAGATGCAAATTGCAGAGCAAACCTATAAACTGTATTTAAATTGAACAAGGGCAGAAAGGCATTGTTGATATCTATAATTTTAGAACCGCATGAAGTATAGTCCACCTGTTTGTAATCACGGTGATAAATTGCTTTTAAAACTTTCCCCTTCTTCTAGAAATGACATCATCACATTTTTTTATAAACATGAGATTTTTTTTTACCTCGTGACAATTCAAAGTAGAAAATCTTATTCTTCGTATTATAATATGTAGTTTGCATTGAATCATATCAAAACACAAGTCATTTCATTCCCATAGACAAAATTAAAAAAGAAAAAAATAATTATTAGGATATTTATTTTATTATAACTCCTCAAATGAGATACATAATTACAAAAATAAAATATTCCCAATCACATATATAGTGGTTCATTTAAAAGTATTTTGATAATGAGAAACGGAAATTTGGTTCCCAAGAACTACTAGGTATATGAGGAGAGAATGATCTAGAAGCACCAGCACCGAAGTCTAATGATGTAGTAGGATTTTGATAGAGATTCAGTTTGCCCAACGCATTAACATCCGTCCGCTGAAGGAAGGGTGTGTGAGCCACGTCTAAACTGGCGCCTACCTTCTTACTGTGAATAAAATACAGCTCATAAATACAAATTTCTTTCAAATTTTTCATTTCTATAATGTGTCATGTATATCATCCATAGAAAAATAAAAAAATGTATTCTAAAAAATGTATGCAATAGATGACAAAAAAAAAATGTTAATGCTTACTTGAACATATAATCAACTCCCCCTCCAACAGTATTAAAATTAGGTACTTCGGGAAATTTCGGAATGTTTCTAGTAACAAAGGCGTTAGCATTCAAATTATGCTTATCCGTGTTCATCAAATTTAAATTTCCCGCTAATGTCTGCTGCTTGCCAAAGTCTGGAATACGTGATTCTGACAGGCTAAGAGAATGACCTTTTCTGAAATCGAAAAACTCTACTTATTACTTTCATATTCTTTTGATGTAAATAATAAAAAAATACGTAACAGTAACTTACATATTATCCAAAGCCAATCCATAACTTTGTCCGTTAGGAGACGTACTTCCAATCGCACTTAAGATATTTTTATCATTATGAGCTATTGGGAGCTTAGCACTTAAACCAACTGTACCTTTATTATCAGCGGTAATTCTACCTTCGGCTCTTTTAACCCTCGTCCTGTCCGTAACGGGCACCACATCATTCATATTTGAAAGTTCATCTTCTGTTAGTAAAATGTATCGACAGTTTACACCAACTAGCAGTACTGCTAGAAATACTATTTTGGACAACATTATATTAGTAGTTTGTGACAGCGGTGTCTTAGCTATTGATAAATCTTCCTAATTAAATCCGCTTATATACTTAGACAGACCTAGAAAGAAAATCCCCTTTTACTATTATTGATAACTAAACGTGTATAATATATATTTCATAAATAATTTTATTGAGAGTTCACGTAGGTTATCATTTAATAATTATTATTAATTTATTAATTATTATGGCTTAGCAATTTTGTGAATAAAATTAACGATATAAATATTGTATTCCTAGGGGTGTTTCCAGATGTTTAATAGTCATCAAAAACCAAAAAAGGATTTGCTTTTTAATAAAACACTTGAGTTTCAATTAATTAAAATCAAAAGAAAAATGTTTATCGTAGCCAATAACATATGTTGAGATGGAAAAACGTCAGAAACCTTTACTATTATTATCACTTCTTATTGCTGCGTAATTTTTATGCACGCGACATGTGATAACTGTTATCGACACTTTATAATGTGGAAGGTTACGAGGGAATTCCTCAGAACCTGAACTAAATTGTACCGAACGATAACATTTGATCAATACACAGCTAACTAGCGCTCTTTATTTCCTGAAGCAACTTTATACTTAAAAAAAAATAAACGATACTTTTAAAAATAACAAAAAAAAAAGAAAACATAAAATGTGTATATAACAAAATTCTTTACACATATGTTATGTTTACGCAATTGTTCAAAGTGTTTTAGCTGGTAATGCTTTGTTAAAAGAGAGATTAAACTCGGTAAGTAATGAATATAATCGTATATCAACCACAAGTTGTATCAAATTATAATATAAAACATGACTGTACTTCTTGCACTTTCCTTAATAGTATATCTTTCTGTATATGGTGATTGTAACTTCTTATGTTTAAGTCACCACTTAGTATAAATTTCCATGAGATATGTATTGTTTAAAAGGAATATAATATAGATAAAAACATTTTCTTTTTTTTTTAATCCCATAGAGAATAGATTTCATATATAATTTGTTACAAGAGCTTTATTTAGTACTGTCATATAATCAAATTCAGATTTACACGCACTTAGACGTTTTTAGGATAAAATAATAAACAAAAAACTGCCAATCTCTTAAAGCTTGCTCAAATGTTTGCTCAGGCCTCAGCGGCTTCGCTGAAGGCATGTTGTTTGAACTCTTTGCTAAATAAGTTTGCCAAATGAAGTTAATGTAAAACGGGAGCTTTTGTTGTTTATATATCATAATTTAAGTAGTATAATACGGAGTTATAGCAAAATTATTTTATAGGTACCGATTTTGGAGGAATTTAAACCGATCTTTTCTCTTATTAGTAACCAATAAAACTTATAAATTAAATTTTATATCGACTAAGAAGATAAAAATCTAAAAAACCACGAGAAAAGATCCACGCAAGTATAACGAAATATCAAGCGGCCATTATCGTCAACTGTTGTTTTGATATGACTCTCACCGGTGACTATTACCTACAACTGTTTCGATCAAGATACATATTCATGAATGTGAAAAATAATTATTGTGATTAATTAATCTATATTCAGATGGATCGATATAGTTATGAGATTTTAGCGATGCGGCACATCATTGGTAATGGGTTTTAGTGTTATGGAGAATCAATATAAAACTTTTTACCGTCGTAGATATAAAGTGAGAAATAAAGCACTATTTTATATTTAAAAAATACTTGATCCATAAAATAGACGATTTCTGTATTTTTTTAGTTTTTATTTAATTTATATTATTACAAATTCAAAACTTTTTTTTATCAACTAATAAGTACTATGTTAATCGTATTTGTTTGAAACTGGAAACTGGAAATTACGATTCACTGTTTAGGGTAATCACACAGCATCATGAATTCGCAAGCTGAGGGAACCCCTTGTCATTGTATAAATATGAAGTTTTGCATCGTCTTGTATTAATCACTCTTGAAACTTCAACAGCATCGGTTGCAACCCGGTCTTCAAACTTATAACAGATTTAATAAAACTATGTGAGTTTTTATTAATATGAATACGAAAAAATAAAACACTATTTTGTTAAAATTTTAGTTTTTCAACATCTTATATTTTATATATTGTTTCAGATAAAAATGTATTTCCTGTATATTTTATTTGCCGTCATCTTCTCAGCGTCAGCTCAGGAGTTTGTTGAACCGGCATTTGTTGTCGAACCGTAAGTCTTATAATTATTCAATATTAAACTTGAACTCATTTGTCGTAATGAACTCTATTACAATGTAATAAAATTCAATTCATTACTGACTCTTTTCGTTTATGTTCTAGTTATCTTGAATGGTACGTGGGTCAACGTGTTCGTCGTGACGTCACTTTTGATAAACAGATCGGTGACGGAAAGGTGTTCGGGACACTCGGACAAAACGATAAGGGACTGTTTGTAAGTAACAATATTAAGTATTATATAATAATAAACTATAGAGCTATTCTTTAAACTTTATAGAGGGCGCTTTGTAGAGCAGTGATAATCAATGTGCATATATGTTTATAATGTAGGGTAAAGGTGGCTATGAGCATCAGATCTTCAATGATCACCGCGGAACTCTAAACGCTCAGGCGTACGGAACCCGGGTCCTTGGACCAACCGGGGACTCCTCGAACCTCGGAGGAGCACTTAATTGGAAGAACCCTAACGCAGCCGCCTCCTTTGACATCAGCAAACAGATACATGGTGGCACTTCAGTGAGTACATCTACATTTAACAAGACAATTTATATTTTAACAGTTCTTGGTGTAGTAATATTGTATAACACTAAATACATAATTCCAGTATCAAGCAGCAGCTGGTGGGAGATGGCCGGTCGGTAAGAATGGTGACTTCTCCCTCCAGGGAACGTACGGTAAACAGCCCGGCATGAGCAGAGAATACGGCGGTCTGGGTAGCTTTAACTACAGGTGGTGATGCTATTGACTGTTGACTGATAAAAATATTTGTAAATATATTAATTAATAATACACTATTTTTAAATAAAATAAATGCAATTTAATTTCTGATATACGTATTATGACTTAAGTTACTATTTAATCTTTAACAAGAGTAAGATTTTGTCAAACTAATTAAAGATAATTATGTGACCGTAGTGAAGAATAATATTTTACTATTTGTTCAAACCTTGTTCTTAAATTTAATATGTAAGTTTATATTGTGTTAGTGTCGATTCAGTTTAACAAAGAGTTTGAAATACATTTTTATAATCAGGAATAGACCAAAGACAAAATGCACAGCTATATCCTGTATGATTTGTGATTAACAAGTGATTGGAGTACATTAGTGGACGCTATTGGTATCTTTATAAATTCATTCTGTGAAGGAATTTAATATAAAGAAGATAGAGAACAACTAACAAGTACTAAAAGCTGAGAAAATATGGCTCTTCTAATTTACTAACACTGCTGTTTGATTTTTAATACATTTAATATGAACTAAGTCGAGGGTTGTGTTGAGATATTTTTATAAGAAACTTAATGTGAAAGTTTTTTGTATTTACTTATCAGTGTCGATATAAAATTGTCACAGAAATTACTCAATATTGTTAATCTAATGACTCAAAAAACTCTATGTTATTGAAATTTTTATGACGATGGTTATATTTTAGGATTAACCTCATTTAATTATTATTTAATGTTATTACTTGCTAATTTCAATAAGTTTTTAATTACATTCATAGTGTTTTGTATATCTTAATAAAGTTAAATTTTATAGCTATTATTAGCTATTTTAGTAAAATTAATAAATAATTAATTACTCGAAGATATATAATAATAAAAAAAACAGGAGAGGATTTTTTTTTCAAAATACACGTTTCCTCGTCATATGTAATATGAACAGGTTCATTGTGAAGATATCTTAAAAAATACATATTATAGACCTAATTCTCACCCGCGACTTTTCTCAAAATAAAATTACAATATGTACAATGTAATAAGCCTAATTAAGGTTCAGGCGATTAGATAATCTAAATAGTACCTACTTTAGATATAAATGTGAACGGAAATATGTGGTCCAAGAATTAAACAAAAAAAATGTCTATATTCCATAGACTCTTTTATAGACAAAAATTTGGTCATTAAGACAAAGGATTTATATGTTTACTTTAACATACTTAAAACTAGTTTTTGCCCGCGTTTATGTCCGCGTGAACGCTCAGAGAGAAATGTGTACAGTGCTTTAAAACAATACATATAATTATACCAATAACACATATTGACTGCATCATCAGCAGGGTTGATTTGTGAATCTAAATCATCTGGGGCGTCACTCCTGACGCATACAAAAAATTCATTCCAATCGATCCAACCGTCCAAGAGGAGTTCAGTGACATACACACGTTTGATAGAATTATATATAACAGCCAGTTTTAATAAAGAGACTATTTTTTGCTACAATTAAACCCAATACCATTATTAACTTTTATCCACCCAGGAAAAAGGAGGCTACTAAAATTTTAATACAAACTTAAATTTGCATAGTTAATGAGACATACGTTATATGTTCTCCACAAACAGGGTTTAAAACTGTTACATTATAACACATGTTCCACTTAGTAGCTTAGTGGATACATTAAGCCGAGGAGCGTTTAGCTAAAGTACAGTACTTACGACTTTCAGAGAATTAAAACACAAAGTTTCATCACTATACATAAACAATATTACGTGTTATTAATATTTATTGCAAAATGCTTAATTATATCCTGCATGTCGTTTTATATCCGAAAGCCATGCGAGTGAGAGACGCTCTGCTGAGCACTCAGGCGTACATGGCAATGTTTTGCATTCATATATTTCCACCAATCGAGAGATTCCTCTTTGGTAGTTATATATTTTTAACAGTGAAATAAATTAGTATACCTTTAATATCTGATCGACTATTTATTTCCTACAATCATTACTACTTTACAATTACAATTGCAAAGTTATATTAAAAAACAATTATGTTTAAATGAAACTAGTATTATTCGGATTTACTACGCGGATTTTTTTTATTTAAAAACTACATAATCCCGACGGTGTGCCGAGGGCACACCTCGTCTGCCCGTGATCACGGTTGCTGCAAAGTAACCGAAACGTCGGGATTATGTAGTTTTTAAATAAAAAAAATCCGCGTAGTAAATCCGAATAATACTAGTTTCATTTAAATGAATACTCGCGAAAATCTTAGATCTCAACAATTATGTTATCTTAATGTCCATAATATTCTGAATTTTATCCCTTAAATAAAAAAAGTTGACTTGGTATAGGGTAAAATGTCAGTGAAATTTATTTTTCTTCACTAAACTTAATTATCCAACTACCTCATGCATTCGTTGAATTTCAAATTAATACATGTAAAGGCTAGTTCAAAACCGCGACTACTAATGATCAAAATATAACCTTAAACCGCAACACGTTACGTCTACGTGTTATAATTAAGAATGATTTCAATATCCCCTAAATTTAGATCTGATGTTTTCATCTAATAACAATTCATCAGCCAATTCATGTAAAAATTGTAAAAAATAAAATGGTCTTTTCTTCACATCATAATAATTCTTTATGTACGAGTCGTCTGAAAAAATATTATTAAACTGAACGCATTAAAACACAAAAATTAATTAATATGAAATGCTTGCCTTAATTGCCGACAAGTAGAACACCGTTTTCAGCGTTATTCAATTTTAAAGGAGCAAAGTAAATAAAATATGTTCCCTAGGGTTCCGCAAAGTTGAAATGACTGTTGTTTGACTTTAAACTTTAAGTTAATAAAGAAATAAAGTTTAACTTAAGTCAATAATATAACGTTAACTAATATTTTTTTATAAATAAAAGAAAGTCGCATTAGTTACACTATTTATACCTGACGGACAGCTGTACGGATTTAGTTGAAAATTGATGGAAAGATTGCTTAGAACAAAGAAAAAGATATGGGAAACTTTTCATCCGATCGAAAAAGAAAAAAATAAGATGATAAAATCCAAAATCTCTTTATTTACTACTTATAATAAGGATAACAGTTCGCCTGGTCAGCTATACATTAATTACAATTCTGAAGCTAACGCAGACGAAGTGGCGGCCAAAAACTAGTATAACATAGAAAGTATTTAATCGCCCTGGTGAGTATTAAATCGCGCTGAAAATTTATGAAATTTTTAATAGCAGTAAAATTGTTTGCAATATACCGATTTCTAAACAAAAAAGAGACGGATTATATTTTGGGGTCCCAAAAGAACTTTATGTTAAGCAATTTGTACCACAAACATTTTTGTTATGAATTAATTTTAAGTGTTAGCGGTAATAGAATTAATATACTTGTATTTTACACTTTACTTCGAGGAAATGAAAAGGAGGGTTATGTTTTTATTTTCAGGTACGCATTTCTTTATTAGCTTGCTCTTGTAGATTTAATGGTGAACTCACTAACACTAGATAAAAGTACGTGTTTAAAATGTTTTGCTTCCCAAAATTCATCCTATTCTGTATCCCTCCCACTTTATTAACATAAACTAGACCTACTACTATTTTCTTGCTCATTATCCAATCAATCAGATTTGTATCTCTAGGATCTATTTAATTCAAACTTAAATTGGACTCATAACATTTCAATATTGTCAACTTACGTTACGTTTTTAATAACAATTGCAAATAACCACGTGATATTTAAGTTATTTATGTTGCCACAATGCATAAATATATTATATACCTATCTATAACAATACACCAGCTTGTAGTATAGAAATGTTTCTTCAATTAGTTGTCATGTCTTCTGTTCGGATTCTCAAATGATCTTTCAAATAGCTGTACAGTTTTATACAGTTTTCATTTTCATACTTATCCTGTTTTCAGTGAAAGCTAAAGAAAATAACGGACAAAAATATTAGGGTTCATTTCATTTTATATCTGTTTTAAACATTATATGATATTAAGAGTTTCCCTTCAGGTACGTTTAGTCTACGTTTCTTAAGGTGAACGTTTAGTGAATAGCGAGTGTATTTAATTACAAAATTCATTGTGACATGACAAGTATTACATCAGTCGCTGTTTTAACATATGTTTCATGTTGTTGTACCTAAAAAGTTTTCGAAGAGTTTTTAAATTACTTCCTTAAACAACTTCTGTTTGACTGCACGAAATGTGTTTGATGTGAAGAAGCAAAAGTACGGTACGAGGAGCTTTAAAATTTTTGATAGAAAGTCTACCAATACCTTCGAATATTTTAAACAATGAAAATAAAGTAGAGGAAAAGGTATTGTTTTGTAGAAGAAACTAAAAGTATCTCCGTAGAAATAATAATAAATTTAAAACTTAGAAAATATTATGTAGTAATAGCAGATACACGATAATTATACGTACATATAAACTGACAAAGCATCACTTTCCATTTAGCTGGTAAACAATTTTTCGATTAGTATTTGTAGGCTACCACATGCATATGATTAAATATTAAAACGCAAAGATTTCTTTTAGACATTTGGTTACAATTTCAGCAGAAATGTAGTGTTAATTATATGATGATTAAATCACATACATACAACATAAATGTTCTGTTTATTGGAGGTCAGTACAAGACATGCTGTAAGGATTAGAGTATCTTGATATAGAGATAACTATAATATTACACTATCTATCGCTGATCTTATTTTATCTTCCACTGTCGTTATTAAAATGCTTCACCTTCGCAATAGTGTCAACACCATATCTTTAAGACTAGGTTGTATATGTTCATAAATCGTCTCACGACCGTATAAATGCTTGTCTCGGGCGTAGTTTTTTATAATAAATTGCCATTAAAATATTCTAACAATTTAGTTTAAGCATAAAACAAACGTTGCAATCAACATGTTAATATTGTTGATTGTTTATGACCAAAGTTGTTGACACTCAAAAGGTTATTATGTAAGGATTGGATTAATCGCTTAAGAACCAATTTCTTCACAATTTTCAATATAAAACATTAGTGATTAAAATGTGTACATGAACATAAATTATTAGAGGTCTGGAATATGCTTATTTTATAATTAATCTGTGTAAATAAAAGCGTAGCAGAACGCCAAGACTGATCGAATGTGAAATGGCTTGGTTGTAATGAAAGTGAATAATATATAGCGGTGAGTATTGAACCAGTAACAGTTTTTAATTATCTAAAAGGCGTTTAATATATGGATTGTTTAATTATTACTTAATATAAATGATTCGAATTGTGTACAAATATTTTTAATTAAATGAATGCAAAAAAAAAGCTTACGGTGTTTGTTATATGGGATGTTCAATTTAAAGAATTTATACATGGTGATGTGATCAATGGAGTTAAAAGGGATTTCATTTTACGTTGCTGTGTTACAATAACGTAATAAAACACCGAATTAACTTAGTAATAAGTTAATACATTTCAACAGATATGATAATTGTTCCTAAATATTTTATAAGTAACCAAGTTATAGCTCAATATTTTTTTATATAGGTTGAAAATTACTTCGTTGGAATACGAACCTCCTAATTATGAAAGTTTGTTCAAATGCCAGTACTTTTTCCTTTCCATAAGTGCTCCCGGTACCGTCATATGCTGATTAGATTTTTGCAAGATTCGTTTTCTGTTGGAGATCACTCGCATTGAGAAAGAACGCTCACACGAATCGGGATATTTGAATCTCAAAAGGTATTGGAATCATAAACAAATACAGAACTTAATAAAGTATTTTAACGTAATTTAAAAGTGAAACAATTAAGGTAATAAATCCCTCCTGATTTAATATGAATTAGACGGATCAGTGTATAATAAATAAGGGTTTTTTACGTATTAATATATATATATAGTAAATATAATTAAATTACAAAACATGACATTTCGAAGCGATTCTTTGTAGAGAAGGAAACGATGTATTTATGCAGATTCCTGTAAACACTAGCAGGGTAAATAAATCGAATTTCATGTCATATCTATATCATACATACTCGTACATATGATCGAAGTTATACTTCTTTAACATAAAGTCTAAGTATAAAAAGAAAATAGTATTGAATTAAAAACTGTGAATAAAGCTGAAATTCAATCACGAATACTATTCCTATATAAATCGCAGACCGTACATTAGTTGAGATAACTCGTTAACTTTGTATTTCAACTAAACGTGAAATAGATCTTTTCTAAGATGATTTATTTTCTCGCATCATTCAGAAAGACTATTCGAAGTTGTTGAACGTACCGTGGAATAAAATTTAAATAAGAAATATAGACTGAGAAATTCATCGAAACGATCAGGCTTCGACGCTGGAACTTCCGGAATATTGAGTTTCAGTCACTTTACCAACTAAGCTATCGTGTCACTTGAGTACAGTCCTTTCTATAATTTTTAGTTCATATTTAATTTGAGTTTCGTTTCAATATTGCCTCGATATTACAAACATAATTTCATTAACCCATAGTGGGGTGTTTTAATTGGTAATCTGAGCAGAGCACATAATTTTATTGAAAAGTCTTTTAGTCATAGCGATATTGTAAAGTCTTTAATAATTACAAAATGATACTTAATCTTCTTAAACGAATACAAACTGTCTATTGAGTAATAAATATATAATGTAATAACTTGAGACAAAATATACTTTAATTATAGTAAACTTAGTGCTGTAGATTTTATAATTTAATTTAAAAGCAGTATGGTCGCGACGGGCCGTAACTACGAGGATAGCATGGCAAAACAGCATATCAAGCATCAGACTATTTGCGGAGCTTGTGATATAGAAAAACTAGATGTTACAAATATGTATATATTTTTTTATATTAAAAATATAAATAACTTATACATACATGAGCTACAAGAAATTAATAGATACTTGTAAATTGTGTTTTAATGAATATAGAATATAAACCATTTATTATTAAAGATTTGATTGAAAAAGTGATTAGTCGATTTATTGGGTATGTTATTCGTATATCGTCATTTCACGTGTTAAGGAAAGTTATTGAATAGACAACTTTGTGTTATGGAATTAATATACAAAGTATATTTTATTAATATTCTAATACTATAGCTAAAAAGTATATATAATAAACTATACTATACTAATATACTAGCTGTATTATACTAACTATACTAGCTAATAGTAAGAATTTAGGTGAAAATTTAATTTAATTAATAATTTTAAATTAATTATTTTGTAACTTTAAAAATGATAGAAACATAACTAGGTCTATTTAATTGAAAGTTGGAATTAGAAGGAAAGTGTATTTATTAAAAATATGTCAAGATTTGGTGCTGGTAATATTCTTTTAAATCTTGATATTGTGATATCCGTGTAGTCGTTAGAAGTTTTCCACATAGGCTGATGCAGCTGGTTACATCTAGCATTTGCAAAAATCTGTAAAATGGATTCTTCGTTTTCAAGTTCTGCCTTTTATTTTCCATGTCACAGATGTTAAGAATATAATGATGCGTGTTTCGGAACGACGATGCCATCTTAGAAGTCTGTTTCTTGAATAAAATAATAAAGTCGATAGTGTTTAAAAGAAATAATATCATTGGTTGAAAAGGCCGACTTATCTTTACTTCGTCCATACTTTCTAACTAAAATGTTTAGTAAGATAAACTCAGTTTACTTTGAAAAGATCCTAAAGTTAAAATGTGTTAAGTTTTACTTTTAGAACGACGAAAGTTTATTTTGAAGTCCCTTGAGAATTGTTCACTTCAACTGACTTGCAAGTAGAAGTGAATGCGACGAATGTTTTTTAACCTATAACAAAATAGATAGCAGTTTTTTTTTTGTTTACTATGTTTTACTCCAATAATTCTTTTTGGCATTTTTGTGAAAAAGCTATAAATTATTATTACTTATTAAACTATTCCATACTTATTCCGGTTATTTTTGATAGCGAATTCTGACACGAGCTATCAAACGCAGTTCGGCGAATGAGGCTGAAGGCAGACCACGTTGATCGTTGTGTCTAAATTCACCAGTTTGATTGATGTTTTATTTTGTTTTTTAGGAATTAAAAAGTAACTTTTAGTTTTCACTTTAACTTTGAAAATTTACGTATAGTTTTGAAGATGATTTTGATTTTGTATTAAATATATTTCGGTGACGTTTTTGTATTCCTATCGCTTCTTTTTAGAGTCCAAGAATTCATAGCTATTAGACCATTCCCGAAGCAAAACATTATAAAATATTTGGAGGAAACATTTTTGAGTAGTGACTTTTCTAGCCAATTGACCCTCCCTTTCACCTCAACATTACGTGATATTATTAATTCAATATGTTCTGGTTTATATTCCTATTACAATTTTTGACAAATGTATGTTTAAAATTGCTTTATTTGGTTTGCCCTTACATATTATGAAAATATAAGTTTTCAATTTAAATATCAGGATAAACAAAAGTGCAATGATATATGCTATCTGCTTTTTATATATGACGACTATTTATAGTGACATGATACAAGCCAGAATTTAATACGATATAGGCATTATATATATCGGATTTTATTATAAATTCATGATTTTAAAGACAGGACGCCAGCCTCGCTGACGTCACTAACGTCACTTGTTTCAGTACGTTCCAGATATTTTAAAATGAAACTTCAATTCTTCTAAATGTTCTTGTATTTCTCGAAGGTTCTTCATAATCACATTCTTGATGATCCGCACTCGCTGAACTCTGCAGTCCCCTGTCGTGCGCCCAGACGTCATATTTATACCAGAATTCAAACATAGTTCTATTCTCTTTGATTTCGTTTTACTTTTAACAATAGTAACGACGACTAATAAGTTGATATAATAATTGATGACAGTTATTTTCATGTGGCATCCGTCATTGAAGCTGCTTGCGCCGATATATATATTGTATTTTATAGGGTTTATTGGATTTGATTTTCGAGTAAAATATTTTGCTCGTCAACGGCTATATTATGTTTTAGTTGATAGCAGGTTTGAGTTTCTTCATTTCACTTAGCCAATATTTCCGAAACAAAGACAAATTCATTTGCTTGTTTTAAGACTTGACTTTGCTGATCATATGAAGTTTATATTTATAATTCTTGTCTCTTCAGCTCTACTATGATAAAAAAAGACAATAAATAGGTACATCTAGGCTAGCCAGTTAAAATTATCTGTAGTTACGATTTTATTGTAATAAAATCGTCCAATAGGTCTCCAATACTGAACGACATTTTTTCCTTATATACTTTTATATATTTAAAGACTTAGTTTGCTATTATCAAAAATGCATAGGTAGGATTATTAGTCATATTGCTTTATTTTGGGTATCCTATAGCCCTTCCCAAACTTTAAAAACCCTATTTGATTGTAACTTACAAATACTTGAAATTTTGCTTTGCATTAATACCAGCAGCTGGCATTTCTGGTTATTGAAAAGAGTTTTGATTTTCCTCCTCAGTATAATTTGCCAAGTACTTTTCAACTTTTTCCGTGCATTTCAGTTCTTCACTGTATATTTTGAGTTTCGTATGTGTCAATTCGAAAATGAACCTTTTGTTTTTCATAACAAAGTTTAAAATTTATTGAATCTGATTCAATATATCAAAATTTTTCACATATGTTTGTTAGTTTTAACTCACTTTTATTGTACATGGAAATCATGCAAATCAAGTATTACATCAGTTTATTAAGATACGGGCACATGTGCTAGTAAGTGATCATGTTAAGAAAATTGAAGAAAGTAAAATACTATTTAAGGAAAGTGTCGCATTCTTTGACAACAAGATTCAATATAGATTGAATAATAAATAGTTATAAGTGTGATTTCATTATGTCTATTTCCTGAAACTGATTTTTTTATTTAAATGAAACTAATATTTTTCTGATATACTACGCGTGCTTTATTTTTGTAAAAAACCACATACTCCCGACGTTTCGGTTACTTTTCAGCAACCGTGATCACGAGCAGACGAGATAATTTTTTTAGGTGATAGAAGTCTAATAAACTGTGAATATAGGCTAAAATAAGCAGAGAAATTTAGACATTTTGGATAATCTGGTATTATTACAATAAGGCATACTTTAAACAATTACTTGATCAGATTTTGTGTAAACAGGTCCAGCCGCTTTTGTTTAGTAAATAAATCTAACTTTTGACAATTAACGCGTCCGTTAACGCACGCACACCAAAATATATTTTTTTATTTTTTTGTCTGTTTGTTTGTTCCGGCTAATCTCTGAAATTGCGAGACCGATTTTGAGAGGATTTTTATTGGCAGGTAGGTAGGTAGGTGGTATAATATAATAAGGAGTAATTAAAACTAATTCTTATCCTGATCCCGAATTCCGATCCGGTTTTTAATGTTTTTTTTTTTTTGTTTTTTTTTTATTCAGATGGGAGTCGCGGGTAACAGTTATTAATAAGTAATAAGTTAATGGATTGTAACTTTATAAAAGACATTGTGAACATTAAAAAATCATATCCCAAAGGATATGGCAAAACATTTCACTTCTTTTATAGCTAGTATCTTTTGTTTAGTCTCGGTTCAGGCTCATGGACCCGAACAACTCATGAATTATTTAATAGGGACTGTGCTGCCCTTGAGCAGTTTGGTTAGTTTAAAATTTGTATATAACCTTTGTGTTTTACTACAGTAACAGGTTTTCGTATATCTGTTTCTATTTATATTGATTCCATATATGAAAGAATCTTTCTTCCTGAAACAAAGTACGTCTGTTTTATTTTTTAAGATAATAGTTTAGGCTCTCGTAATTTTATTTAACCTCAAGTCAGTTGATTGATATTGCATAGAACGTCCAGATTGAATATACGCCTTCTCTTGAACATTTTCAGTTTTTTATCAACAATACACATTCGGAATAATATTGTAATATATAATAAGCATTTACAATTATATTATAAATATATTTTTTTATAATTAATATTTGTATGCTTACATTTTAAACCTTAATTTAAATTGAGAGTATGATTCACTCCCATCCGAGACGCTCTGAGGTCACACTATTGTTAACACTACGCCCTACATTTTAATATAAGTGTTGCCGACATTGTTTTCTATTTTATTATTAACTTTTTTTATTTATTATATATGATTACCAATTTTTAAGTTCATATTTAACAAATTTCTCTATATTATTCAAGTTGAACTTAATCCAAGATAACGTTAGTTCACTTAATTCATTTAGAATGTCTGTTTATATTCTTGGATATTTGGTTTTTGTTGCCAATTCTTGTAAGACAAACAATAAAAGAATTGAATACTTAAAATCAAATTCATTACTTTCTTTTCTTTCTCTAAAAGATTCTTTAAGGAAATTGTTCAGCTATTATTTATAGAATCATTATTGAATTTTGTAATTTAATTTTTTACAAACTCGAGTGCAACAACTTCCATGATTTTTATAGATTTATTTGTGTTATATGTTAATAAAAAAAGTCTTATTGCTGGCATGACTATCGAAAGATTATTTTATTATCATAAAAAAAAAAGAGATTGTGATGTTGATCTGTGGAACCATGACAAACGCGAAACATCTTTTAGGATTGTGAAATATTTATTAGAAAATTTCTACAAAACGATTTGATTTAGGTTATTAAATACGAATGTGTTAGTCATAAGCTGTTAGTAATAATCTTTATATTCAAGCCTCGAGACAGCTATGACAAAAAAGTATGAAAAGGTCAATAACAAAAATCTCAATATAATTTATTGAAATGTACAAATGTAACATTTGTCAAGTCGAGTAATAAGTTTTTGTTTAAGTGTGAGCAAGAAGAAATTATATCTAAACCACACGAGATACATTCTCTGTACTGATTTTTCTATTCTGCTTGAATTAGTTTCAGTAACATTGTTATGCTTGTAATATAATTTATGTGTAAAAAAAAAATAACAAAAAGATTTAATATATGCTTATGTTTCAATTATATTTAATTAATGCACAAAATGAGGGTTCACACGGCAGTTTATTAATAGCTTTGCAAATAAATTAACATTATTTGTGATATTAAAAAAAATGGGCAATAAAATATAAAGAAAAACACAAATTTAATATACAAGTAGCAGACGATACGATCCTATAGAAAGATAAAGTAACTACAATTGATATGGTAAATATGTAACACAAAAACAAACATTAATTGTCACTTATGTTATATTTAAACCATTTAAATAATTTTTATTAATACCTCAATTCAGTTAACTAATGATTTTTTGGATTTACTCACCTCAAATTATGATTTTTGTAACATAAGCCGGGCTTTAGAGTCACTCGTTGTCCCATTAGTGGCATTAATGGCTAAGGACGTGTAATTTGTTTAAAAATTTCATTTCTGTTCTATCGTAGATTGTTCTCTCATCAATTTCAACTTTATTATCATTTCATAGCTACATTAATTGGCACGAAACATAGAAGAAAAAGTTGGGAATTAATATGAAATTACATTTATTTATCCTTACAAATGTAATCATATTTACAAGTACACCTTGCTATACATAATGATCCCATTTTTATTATAATAGACCATTCGATGTTTTTAGTAAAATATCTAAAAATGTAAATATAAGATCCATTAAAAATATATTCACAGACATTCAAAATACCTTGTGAGATATTGACCAGTAAATAAAACGAAAATATCTTGAGCCAGCCATGCGTAGGTCGAAAGCTCAACTTACCCTGATCTTTATTTTATAAAAAACTTAAGACGTCTGAAAAATCAAAACGATTCAAAACAGTTCCTCAGAAAGCGCTTTTAAGTTGTGTCAGTTATAAATGATTTTGATATCATGCTATTCATAAGATTATTATTTCAATTATTGAAAATTTTCTATCAATTCTCACATATTTTTGATATTCTTTATAATTAAGTTAAAGTAACGTCTTCTCTATTTCCTTATAGTCTATAGTTATTTAAACAATATTATTCTTGAATTTGTATTGAAATTTTCTGTATTGACTAGTTTTTATGTATCTCATCCAGTTTACAGAAGAAAAGCTTCTGTATATATCTATTCTATACAAATAGATTTGTAAATCTAAAATATGTCTCGTACTATAATATTTAGAGCTATCTTAAATATACCAAAATTAATAATTTACTTAAAAATATATTGAGAATTAAAATCGATTGCTAAAAAAGCCTTCGAATTTCAGTCAATAAGTTTAAGTTCAGTTGAAAGCGTATCAAACATATAGGCAGAGAGAGTCTTAGTTAATAAAATATAGACAGGCGATTTTTTTTTGGTTCAATTATTAATTTAAATTATAATTATAACGCTTACATTAATATCTGTTTGTTATGAGTATCTTTATATAAAATTACATTTTGTACATACATACATTTTTCGCAAATCAAAATAATTGTAGAGTGTATTTGCTTAATTTTCTTACAAACATTGATAAAGACTGAATTGATAAAGAGATAAATACTGAATTTATTTTAAAAATTATTAAAAATATGATAATCCCGATTGTTCACAACAGAACCTGAATTTTTAAGAAAAAAGACTATAGTTATAAAAACAGCTTGATTTATGAAATACAATAGTGCCTTCACAATTGTGTTTAACTGACATAATAGTAACAAAAGTAAGATAAATTGCTGTAATTTGATTCTCTTAGTAACTGCTCTAATTTGACCTCAAGCTTTGTAAACAGGAAGTTAGGCGAAGTAACTATTTCTTAGCTAAAGTCAAACCCATTCCTGTCTCAGTAACTGCTGTCTGAACTCTGAATAACATTAACGTAAATAACATTATTAAACAGTTCTTCAGAACAATCCAGTTGTTTACATTTAAACCTAATTATATGAGTCTATAAGACACCTATTCTAAATTAAATTTCTAGAGAAAATTTTTATGTTACCAAGTTCAATCTTCATATATTTTCTTGAAACTAGAAGTAACTTTTCCTTCTATATTAAACTATTAGAGCAGTCGTGGACTGAGGACCAAAAGTTTTAATTTTAAATAGTTTAGAACCGAGAGGAATTGATGCAGTCACTTAAACTTTTTATTATTTTGGTTAATTTTCTCAGTATAATAATAACGGAATTAATCTTATATGTAGATTTAACAACAAAATATTGCGACCATAAAGTGCAGCATAAAAATTACGCAAGTTTTGCAAAATAATATTTTTTTTAAATGAAAAAGCAGTGTATATAAAAATATTGACAGAAAAATTAAATATCGAGAGCAGTTTAAAGGATTTTTAAAGCAAAAATATTTTTTACTTATATTTTGGTTATTATGCGAAAATGATTTTCAATAAAATAAGATCCTGCATTATATTATTAGTTGTCATATCATTGTAGTCTCATATTTTTTATACATATGTATAAAAAAATATTTTATGACTGTTTATGTACCTTATATGGACATTCATCATATACGAAATCTTAGCAGCAGTAACTATTGGCCTCGACATAAAATTAGTTGATAGACAATAATTTAAACAATAGTCTCAATGATTGAAATGTCACATGATGGTACAGGAAAAAATCATATGGAAGCATACAAAGAAACAAATAAAATTATACTCTATTTTTTGAACCATTATGGTTTAAATTTAAATGAGAAGACAGGAGGAACAACGAGAAAACACTAAAGAGTATTTGCAAAATCCCAACAGTCTATATGAGGACCCTCAGTAAATAGGATTATGAGAATCCGAGCGACTCCCGGGATAATCTATTTGTGTGGAGATTTAGTATATTACAGACTTAAAAGATTTACTTTTGGAGTAACTGTGGATTTTACAGAAACAGGGATAAAAACATTTATTCTGAGCAAGTGTTTGAGTATCCTCATATAAAAGATTACATTTAGTTGAATTTAAATGACTGCTGACAATCGAAACAGTATTTTGAATAAAGTTTAAGTTTTCAAATTTACCTTCAATTTGTATTTATTTTCTATGGTTGTTTAAAAGAAATACAGCCTTAAAGGAACTTTAAGCCATCAAAAAAATAAAAAAGATCTATGAGCCTTTAATGTAAATTTTAAGAATGTAGAGTGTAATTAATATTGTGCTTGGCCATTGTTTATAATTTTGGCCATTATATATGTGAGAGCAAGGGGATCCTCGTGGATCCGAGGCCATACCCTAGTCCTTTAAAACGCTTTCGAGTCTGGGCGTTTTGTACCGACGAAGATGGACGGGTTTCCATTTTGAAGTACATAATCTATACTCAAAATAATACTTGTTTATTGCTAACAAATTCTTACAATGAATGTCAAGAATTGTATAGCAGTTACAAAAATTACAGGACAGTATTGATTTATTATGTACTTTGTAAAATGACAATTACGTAATCGTTCATCGCAATTTCCCTACGTCACGTATTCTAAACGCTTAACAGACACTTTGATGTATTCATTACCGAAGTTTGCTTGTTACGTACGAGGGAAAATATAGAATATTTTTGTATTATGGTTCTGGCAGAGCGATATTTTCTCCTGATACAGAGGATTAAAAGTAGTTAATGAATTTTAAGACACAAATATCTGTATTTTTGGAATTATATTCCGTTTTAACAGGGATTCGTGAAGAAGGTGTCTGAGCACGAACTTAGTCCTAGGTTGTGGGAAATTTAATTAAATATTTTGAATTACAGACAGCTATTGATGAATGTATGTGTGTAATTCATGGTGGTAGTAACTTATATATCTATATATATCTATATAGATTTATTTATTTTTTATAATTATATATATATATATAATCTTGCAAAAATGAGGATGACGTATAAAATAAACATTGTTTTTAAACTCATTTACAGAAGCCTTACACATTAATTACTAACATTTTTTATTACATAATATAAAATATTACTATAACATTACATTGAATTTTATAATAAAATCTTTCACTCTGTGTGAAAATATCAGAAATTTAATGAAGCCAGTCTCAATTTAGCTTTTAAGCATTTAATCAATATGAAAGTATAATATTATCGTCTCTTATTACGTATGTAGGATTTGAATTTACCATTTTATTGTGGTTTTTACAGTTGCCTGTTCTTTTATCTCAAAGTATTTTTATGAATATTTAAACTCGCCTTATTTCTATGAACGATTTAATGAAACATAATCAGCGACACGTGAATAATCTGTGAAGTGTTTTATAATGTTGAAAATGCATAACATAGAACGTTTATATACAATATTCACATTGTTTTTGCCTTATATTATAGGCTTATTATATTTGTTTTCCTTCAAACTTTGAAGTTATATTCGTTGGACTAAGTAAATAGATAAAAACACACCGTGAATATTTAAATAAAAGCTTCTGGTTCAAAGAAGAATGGTAAATATAAAAATAAACATAAACACAGACTAGAGAAGTTAACTGGCAGTTTTGATAAATTTTATATATCAAATGAGACAAAGTATATCCCAAAACATTGTTAATAATAGCTTTTTAATAGCTTAAGTAAATGTTGATGTCACAGAATTTCATGGAAAACAAATCTTTTGTTCCACGCTCAATGATCAGAAAGTTGAAATAAACGGACGAATCAACGATCTACTTTTTCTGGAGATCTCCACTGACATAAAAATATTTTAATAATTATTTATAGAACCTGTATTTTTTTTTTTATATATTTGTAACAAAATAATCTTAAAGCCATAGTCTATACCTACTTCGCGACTGGTTTTGGCTTTTTATAAAATCATTTGTTATCTGTGGCTTCACTTTTTAATAACTTCTATATTTATGTACGATTGAGTTAAAAGAGAAATATATACCTATGCATTATATTGAGAGAAAAACATTTAAATAATATATTTAAGAAATTTAAATCTTTGTACAAACGACCAGGCACATTATCAAGAGCGTTCAACTCGAGAAAATCGCTTCGAGTATCTTCAATTTAAACAATAGACTTGTGGCGATTGAAATTTAAAGAAAAATACAACTCCGACTCTCTTTGTTCCGTTAAGTTTACAATCTGGATAAGAGTTAAGTAATGGTTCGTATCGTGAGTTGATGTTTTAAATTGTTCAGAAATAAATTATATTAAGATTTGGGTTGTTTACCATTGAAATACACGTTACATTTCATGTGCATATAATCATTTTATTTATAGATGCAATTATATATATTAAAATATTTTGTCGGTTTATTTATTGTTCAAATATTTTCATATAATAATTACAGTTTGTATTTATTCATTTATTTTTATTATATAATTTACTTTAACACATCATTTAAATTTGATGTTCCGGGGTTGCATCAACTCTTGATTGCGAAAAGATAAATAGAGTGTTCAGTAAAACGACTTTTAAGTACAAGACTTACGTGTCATTTTATTTTTTTATTTAATTGTGCTCTTCTTTGTCTATAATCTTGTACAAGATAAATGAATATTGAGTTGATGTTTTTATTTCGATTTTCTTTTTATTATTATAAAATAAATTTCTACAACAATTTCATTATAAACTTTTCATCTATTCTTATAACCGCCTATACATGTACCCCGAGAGAAATACATTTACAGAATATTTTTCGCACATACAAAATTTTCCAGCAACGCATCCGCATCACCCTTTGTGTTGCAGATACCCGTGTGCGACGGTGACTATTTTCCCATCAGGCAGGCTTGCGCTTGTTTGCCCCTTTGGGACATAAAAAAACTGCCCTTATGCTTAGTCCCACTTGGCATCGTGTTTTTTCATCTTTGTGTTTTTCCGAAATACCCTTTAAGTTAATACATATATGTACAGATTAAAAGCAATATTTATCTCTTCAAAGTAATTTATTTCGATTAATAATTAAGAATAACGTCATTATTACTTATGTATTTAAGGTTTAATGTTTTGTTATACAAATATTCCTATAAACGGTTTTCATAATTAAAATAAATTTCATAATTATATAACACATTAAAATCAAATTAAAACTTAAATCATGGATACTTGACAGAGCTGCAAAGATAAATGTTAATGAGATGGTTCTAGAGGAAATTATATTCAGTTGAAAATAATTGAAACGAATGGAAGTCTCAAATTAAGTTAAAAATATAACTTTTAAATTATTTAACCGTATAATTACTAAACTATTACTCGTTTAATTAAACTCAACTATTTATTTCCTATAACCTCTCTCTCTCCTGGGCATTTATGATTCCCATCTTGTGGTGGGAGTCTGCCTTTTTTACCTTCTTCTTCCACTTCGCTCTATCAGACTCTTCTTATTAAACACCATTATTATATTAATATGAAGAGACTCTTACTTTCAGCCAAACTTATATGTATAATTAACATTACATGTTATCAAATATAAAACAGGACATACATTTATTTTCAATTTAGCTACGGTAAAGATTCCGTTTCGATATAAAACCTGAGTTTTTTTTAATTATATATATATATATATATATATATAATTAAAAATTATTATATTTATATATATATATATATAATTAAAAAAAACTCAGGTTTGCCACCTGTCATATATATATATATATGTGACAGGTGGCAAACGAGCTGACGGCCTACTTGATGGGCAGTAGTCACCGTCGCCCATGGACATCCGCAACAGAGATGTTGCGGATGCGTTGCCAACCTTGTTTGTTGACGAAAAGGGAGGGATGGGAATAAGGAAATGGCAGTAGAGGGTGGGAACTGGAAAAGGGCAACCGGCTCACTCACTCATCAGACGAAACGCAGTCATTAATGGCTACTTCCCCGATCGAGCCAGCCCATGTTCGAGCTGCAGTTACTTGACCACAGCTGGGCTCTACCACCTAAAAATAATACCAGAGTGTATCAGAGTTTATCTTTCAACAAGTTACAAGGTCAAAAAAATGTCTTTGAATGAATTATAATAAATGAAGATACATTAAGCATTACTCACCAATGAAGATGTAGGTATACTCGTACTTGAAATAATAAATGTACAAATTACTATAACAGTTTGAAGGCTTTTAAATATATTCACATAATAATAATAATAAAATATTAAATATAATTTGACTGTTTATTTTCGTGGCCCGACCTCTAGATATGATAAACATTAAAAAGACCTTCGCTTTTAAAAATAAGTTAAGTCAGTCGAAAGTAAGTCAACAGAAATAAAGTAAAATAAATATTATATATAAATGTGTTTAAATTATTTCTTACAATATCATCAGATTAGTTTATTTTCAAAGATATATTTTTTTTATCGTTATTAAACAAACCTGCCTCTAAGACGTTTTTGTACTGATAATATTCAAGTGATAGCTGATGTATAGCCGGATAAATTAAATTCCTAAAATTGCTTTACGTTAACAACTTTTGCAATACCCAGTCGAGTTTCGTGAACGAGAAATTGTTCCAACAACAAAAGCTTTGCCAAGGTAAAGAGCTACATTTAAACGCAGGTCAAATTCATGTAAAATAACAGACTACTTTTATTGCGACACTCAAATAAACTTAAAACTTATTGCAACTTTATCAAATTTACGTTATATCAGCGCACATATATTTATGTATATTTATTTTAAACCTTTTATTTATTATAAAGTCTGTAAAACTGAGAATAAAATAAAAAATATATATTTTAATGCCTCTTTAATTATTTTTTTGTGATGATTGTCTTCTATTTTTTATGTCGTCCAATGTCAATGTTGTGCTATTTTCTTTTTAATTCTCAGAAGCTCACCAGTGATCCATCAGTCTTTAATGTTTACAAAAATGAATAACAATTACCATAAGATTCCGTGATAAATTTGGTAAAAAAAGGCAATTTGTTTAGGATCCCAACACATGGATTTCAATACTGAATTTTCTGATGCGCAGTGGGCTCTTTAGCCTACCATGAATATTTAAAACCCAACAAGATTTATTTGGGTCCAGTTCCTTGCTTAGTTGCTCCCTTAGTAGTACTGATTTTATTATATGCCACTTAACAATAATTATAAAGGAATTTCATATTAAACAACTGTTTGTTTAAATATGTAATGAAATAAAATAAAGAATAGGTTTTTAATATCGGTGGCTGTATTTTCCCTTACCGTATATTTATTACTATAGTTTATTATTGGATCAAACTCTTATTACTTTTATTACTAAAAAATATATTTTATTGTTTGTTGAGAGACCACGCTCTAAATTTGTAGGTTTACTCGTTACATCTCTTTTTACCAGTAATTTTATCAAAACTTTTGGCTTTGATCTGTATATAAAAAAAGGAATGCGTTACAAAATTTTCTTCATTCCTTAACTGATATTTTGTTTACGAACGAGGGAGAATCATTGCTCAATTAATTAAGCATGTTTTACATAAAAAATGAGATAAGTTTTTTAAAAATCAAGGAAAAAAGCTGCTCTTAAAAAGCCCTAACTCGATACCTCTCTTATAAAATTCAAATTTCACCTTCAAGTTTCTAGCAACCATTAAAACGTTAGGAAATTCATTATACTGTATTTACATCTTAAGTCTAACATTTTAGATTAACGAACTAAATTACTAATCGGTTATCCCATTTCTTGCAAGTAACTAGATATAAAACTTTTTCATTTAATTGGATTCAGCTTTTACTTGTTGGTTTTAAATGAAAGAGGTCACGATTACTGATTTTTTTTACAAAATCTTGAAATATTTTTACAAGACTATGAAAAATCTTTATGTAATTAGGATACACGGGATCAAAATAATAAATTCAATAATGTTATTAGACATTACTTACAGTAATTGTGTTAGAATATGCATCCTGTTTACAAAACCGAGAACTTTTTTTTTCATGAGTGTTCGATGTTAGTCAATCATTAATGTGAGCAAAACAAAATCTTAAAACCTTTAATACAACCAGTACGACGGAAAATAATGGGCATCAGAATATAGATTACATCACGTTAAAAAGCAATATAGAACAAAATATAATATATCTTTATTAAGATGAAATATTTTAATAACGAAGATTAGCGCCGTGAAATATATTTATAAAAACCCAAGAGAATTCATTAATAATGTTATGGACGTGGATTAATTAATTAAGATTAATAAGAGATATCTTGGAGTTCTGTTTAATATTTCAGGTAGCGGTTATTCAAACATCATATCTTTGAGACTGTTATTTTATATTTGAATTGTTGAAATACATTTTATGTTTTTTAATAATTTAATTTGAAAGCGGGTGCACTTATTGAGAGTGACGACAGATATATATAATTAAAAAGTAGTGTTAAATACTATATAACATTTAGTTTATTCCGTTGATTTTACCTGTAGATTATATTAAACTAACGTTATACGTTGGGAGTATTTTTTACTTTCCTTTGGTTCTTATTCGAGTGATTGAGTAATCTTTAGAATCCCTTTTCCATTAGCACTTATCTCTAAATCTTTTAGAATCAAATGCTTTAATGGTATTAAGTCTCCGCGGATAAGAGTTAGTTGGGCAATATTTTCTAAAACTGAATAATTAGTTTTGATATTTGTTTATTTGATATATTATTCTTAGATTGAGGAACTTTTTCCTCATGTAATTGTGTAATATAAAAGTATACAAAAAATAATAAAATTCAGTCACACAACAGACGAAAAATATTAATGTAAGCCTTCTGAACGCGCCTCAAAAAGCCATCAGACCACTATAGATGGGGGGTTGTCGTTGTCAAGCCGGGTTGCGGGTGCAAGCGGAATGATGTACCGCGGTCTGGCTCGGAGCAGGAGAAGGTACGGGGGGGTTTTTAGTCCGTAGGAGTCTGACAGTCCCTCTTGCCCCACCGAGGACAGGAGGGGCTAATTGATGATATTCCCCTTTATAAAAAAGCGTTTTTGAAAAGTATATGGGACACAACATATAATTTAGTAAATATTATTTTCTTATTAATAAAAGTATTCATGTTTTTGTAAAAGATATTATAAATAAGCAATAAATACCTGAATGCTGATATAATCTCATTTCTTGTAAATATAAGCGTATGTCACGATTATTACAAGTTATGCTAAAAACATTGTATTTAAAATTATATGTGGCAAATGAATTTATGAAAGGGCATGTTCTTGATAACATAAAACAATAGAAATACATTGGAATATAATCTTAACAAATACCTAATTCTTTGAAATATACATAAGGTTTATAGAGATGAACTATGTAATTTTATCGATAAATTAGAAGAAAATTTTATCATTAGGATAAGAAATTAAAAAAAAATTATAATTGCATTTCATTCATGATGTCAAATATCTGCGTTCGTCTCATTGTTATATTTTACATAAAATACTTGTAAATATCTTATCAATAACTCGTGTAATGGATTAAAATGTGTGACGAAATTAAAGCCCCTTTTGTAAAAAAAATATAAGGTTAATTATCTCTTATAAAGTATTATTTATTTATTTATTAGGAATGTTATTTTCACTCGTCTTTAAAATCGAAGGTTTAATATGACAATCTTTCACAGATAGACGTGAATCATTGTCTAAATGCTCTGATAAATGACTTGCTGTGTAGTAAATTGTTCTGGCTAATTAATTTATTCCCATTTGGTGTTGGCGATTTGTTGGTATATATTTTTATCCTGAGGATCACCGATACAGTAATTATAACATATTCATATATTAATTATATCCAATGAAACTAAACATTTGTCTTAATCAATATAAATACGAAAGATAATTCAGGATAATGTTCTTAATTATTAATTTATAGCAATTTGAAGTCAATTATTGTTGATAACAAATAATATGTCTTTATATGGGGTTTTCCAATAGGGACGCTTGAACTTTGACAGCTGATTGCGGCCATGTTGTTTGAGTGACAGCTGTCAAATGCAGTGTGTTATATTCATTCCGTCCTCCCAAACCACCATGGCAGGTTACAGTGTCGAGCAGCACGTGCAAATCATAAAATTGTTTTATGAAAATGGGTCTTCAGTTCGAGCAACGTTCCGCGCACTTCGCCCGTTTTACGGTCGCGATGATCGTCCTGCCGAGTCGACTATCCGTCGATTGGTGGACAAATTCGAGTCAACCGGGTCAGTTAACAATCAGCCGGTTCCCGTGCGTCAACGTAACGCGAGATCTGCCGAGAATATCGCCGCTGTGCGCGACAG
This sequence comes from Danaus plexippus, assembly GCF_018135715.1. NCBI lineage: Eukaryota > Metazoa > Arthropoda > Insecta > Lepidoptera > Nymphalidae > Danaus > Danaus plexippus. The sequence goes on from NW_026869855.1 coordinate 3,535,476, forward strand.
TGTCCTCGAAAACCCGCGGCAGTCAATTCCGCGTCGCGCACAGGAACTCGGCCTTTCGCAGACGACAACTTGGCGAATTTTGCGTTGTGACTTGAGCCTGCACCCGTACAAGATCCAGCTGACCCAAGAGCTCAAGGTTAATGACCATAGACAGCGCCGTGTGTTCGCTGACTGGGCATTAGAGCAGTTGGAAGTTGACGCCGATTTTGGCAAAAAAATCATCTTCAGCGACGAGGCGCATTTTTGGATGAATGGCTATGTCAACAAGCAAAATTGCCGTATTTGGGACGAGACCAATCCACACGAGGTTCACCAAGTGGCAATGCACCCGCAGCAAGTGACTGTTTGGTGCGGATTTTGGGCCGGAGGCGTGATTGGTCCGTATTTTTTCGAAAACGATAATGGTGTGGCCGTCACCGTCAATGGTGAGCGATACCGGTCGGTACCGGTCGGTAATATTCATGTTATACTGGTAGTATCGATTTCCTTTGTGGTACAGAATTAGGGATAGTTCTGAATTTAAATTGACTCGAAAGTTTGTTTAGTCTTTTTAACAGCATGGTCTTTAGCAAAAACAAAGGTTTTTTTTTGATGACAAAAGGAGCAAACTAGCAGACGGTCTACCTGATGGAGGTGGCACCTGGTGGAGGTGGTAAAGGGAAAGGATGGGAAAAAGGAAAGGGCAACCGGCTCTCTCACTCATCGAACAAAACGCAGCCATTAAAACATTACTCTTTAGTACTTCCCCGGTCGAGCCAGCCCATGTTCGGGCTGCAGTAATTCGACCACGGCTAGGTTTTAAGACAAATGTGTTTTAAAAATAAAAAAATCTGTGTGCAATGTGATTTCAAAATGCAGATAACAAATAGATAGTATTCCTGAGATATTATACAGCATCACTAATGACAAACACATTTTTCTAGTTAAATTCATAATTTACCTCCCTTCTATGAATAAAATGAATATCTCAATGCTTTAGTTACGTCATATTATTTACATTTTCCAATTATTTTTTTTGACATTTGTCTTTCTTGTTCGTTGTTATGTTTCGTACAGATTATTACATACTATATTCTTCCACATGCCATCCATAAATGCTTAGCTGGTAGAGAATTACGCTAACCTTTGGGTTCAACAGTAGTATAATAGTCCTTGTACACTCATATTTCTATGTATAATCATAGAAGATAGTTGATACAGATTTCCATCGAAAGAAGCACTGTACATTTATCGGGAATACGAAAGTGCAGCTTACGAATTATATAAATTCAACATTATAATATGACTCACCATTGTATTTTACAAGCTTGCATCGATAAGGTTGGACATGAAATAGTAGAATTAATTTTAATTTATAAATCTAGCTGAAAGTAATATGGTTTTTCTTCGGCCTTCCATCTTCAGTAAATTGTGCATAAACATATACATCATGCATTACTCACTGATTGGCAGATAAGCGTGGATGGCTGCACACAGACACATAACGCATCGTAGTAATGATTTTGATGTATTTCATATTTTTACTAATCTTTGTTCCAATTTTCAACTTTATTTATGATTAAGGATATTTATTTTTTTTGTCATAAATTAATAGTTTACTACTTTATAACGTAGAAAAAAATATAAAAGCTTTAAAATACTCTACATATTTTTAAAAATGGAATTTAAATTAAAAAAAAATTGAGCAATTGAAACGGGTGGGTGGGTCTTTACTATGAATTTTTCTGTTACTTCGTTCATATTTACAGTTTTAATAACTTTAAAACCATTGAAGAAGCTTAAAAAATATCTTATAAGTATTGTATAGTACCGGAGTGCACAAATACTATTTGAAAAAATACCCGACAAAGTATTTTTTCGTATTTCAAGTAATGCGAAAATAAGAAAACCGTGGTGTGGGGTGATCATAAGGGATAATATATCACCTAAATCGTGTTTATATTGTTGTGAAGACCATTTTAACGTTAGTATGCTTTATTTATTACAGGAAGTTTGTGTATTAGTAAAAAGTAAGTTTTGCATTAGCTATTAACCATTAGAAAAATCGGTTTAAAATTAACCTAAAGTATAAGAAATGTTTAGTAGCAATAACTTTCTATAAAAACTTTATTCCTGTTGTGGTTTTAAGAAATTTTTATGCCTTAACAACAATTGCTGAATCACCGTAAGATTCTCGTAAAGACCTGAAATAGACAAGTACTTATAAGCACTCAAAGAAAACAGTCCACGTAAATCAGGGTATCAATTTGTAAACATTAAATCATTATATATTTATCTCAGATACACACAAAGTCAAAGTGATTATACTTAAGTGAACTTCAATAATAAAAAATGTATTTATTATAATTTTATAGACGTGAAATAAAAGTTTCAGAGTAATTTTAATGACAACTGGATGCGTGTAGGTTATGTTTTGGTGTATTATAAGTAAACTGCTGTGTGCAATAATGAATAAAAATCTATATTATGGTCTTAAATATATAATGAAACATAATAATTACCTTGCAGCCTTTACTCCTCTGATCTCTGCGCTTGTTAAATGGGGATTAGATGCAAAATATGCTGTCATCATAAAAGCATCTATTTTCGGTAATTGTCGGATTGTGCTTCCACAAAACCAGCTTCAGTCATCGTCTTAAATTCACTACAAATCTAAACTAAACTTCACACAAGAATACACTTTTAAATAACTTATTTTTTTTCCACAAAAACAGTACGAGTTTCGACGCTTATGAATGCAATGTCGTATCAGATGACGTCACATATCGTTCGACCAATGGTGGCGCGTTTTCGAAGTTTGAATTTCGCTCCCTTATTTTGCACTTTTTGAATATTATTTTGAGGTTTAAATAATAAGTAAATAAAAACAAAAACCTTTTCATTATAATATGACGATAATAAGCAATCGAGAAAAAAACATTTTAGGCCATCTAAAATTTTAGCTTATTCCCTATTCTATAAGCCATTATATTGTTAAGAAAACTTAAACGTATATGAATAAGGGAATATCAATAAACAATTTGTATAGTCCCTCATACAACGCATAATTATTGTCAAAACTTATCTGAACTTTTAATAGAACAGTGAAGAGGCATACTTCAAAGTCACAGAAACTTTATGATGGATTATGAATTAGCTTCGATCGTAGTTAAAAACTAAGAAAACAGTTTTATATAAAGATATTAATGACTTTTGTAGTTAAAAGGTTCTCGCGACAGTTTTTAAAGAACATTGAAGCCGTAAAATGTAAAACAGATCTCTATAGTTATAGCTCTCATGTAACAAATACATTCTTTGACATTAAGGGATATTGAAAGGTCGTATATGTTAAGTTTTCTCTAACATTTTATTAAACATTTTACACTACTTCATTGACTCTACAAAATTCGACTCATTTGCTCTCTTCCAACATCACGTCTAAAACAGAATTTTTATGTTCCATTTTGTACAACCAATTATATCAAAAATCGTTTTCTCGTCAGATCCTGTTATAATTATAATCATTTGTATAATAACATTGAAATTTTTTATTCGAATATCTATAATTTTATTTGTAGTTGAAAATACGAATCCTTAATAATATAATGTAAAATAAGATTCGGGTGTACTTCTTTTTATCATTATTCTTGTATATATAAATTTATTTTTGTTTCGTTACCTTTATAAATGATTATCGTAGTAAATTGTATATTTGATACTCCTTGCTGTTAATGTTCTTGTTGTATTTGTTGTTTTATATTATTAGTATTATTTCAAATGAAAGGTATAATACACTCCATGTCAAAATATCTGTGGAAAATGTTCTGGCAAATTGTTTTTCCCTACCGAAATAATTTATTATAATATAAGCTGTATCTTTTCCCATAAATAAATAAATAAATAAGTAAGTAAACATAGTCTCCACTCAGTTAACTTATATATATATATATATATATATATATATATATATATATATATATATATATATAAGAGCATCAGGATGGTGCCTCATGGTGATTTTGGCCATACACACCCATCATGGGCGTTGTAACGATCGGAACTCAAAATATTAGCACATTTGTACCGTCCAATATCTTATTACTCGATCTCTTTACAGTTGTGTTTAATATCACAATCAAATAATAAGATGAAAATGGATTATGAGCCAATAGCTTAGATTTGTGCACTTCGTTTGTCGGCTGTCCATAGCATAATGGCAGTCCTCACTCTCAGTGACAATAACTACCTTATTCGGAACTGGCCGCTCATAATTTTTATGAAACAAATCGAGTGAATTACTTATAAGGTTTATTATTAAACTAATTCAAAATCGACGCGCCGTCATATATATTATAAACATAGTAGTGCTTAACAGGTTTCTCGTTATGTCTAAGTGCACTTTATCCTATTCTTTGGGCTCATTTAATAGAAAACGACAAACTATCTGTAATTTTAAATTATAACCTAAAGTGATAAAGCTTACAAATGGAGGGATAGTTCCCTGTCATGAATACCACTTTCACTGAGATTTATTGAGGCCGGGTTTGCTTCTAGTCGTTGATTTATGTCCTGTTAGAATTAAATTTGTTGATATCGTTGTATTAATTTAATGACAGGAAAATGAACATCAAAACCAAAACTTGTAAAAAAATCTAAGTCTTGAAATACAGTTCTTCTACCATAAAAAATTGTGTGATCTATGTACGTCATACCAAGCCGATTAATTTATTGGTTCCCTACTTATAGGACCTAAGTTACGACGTAATTAGCTAATCTAGTAATATTTTATAGTATCCACATTAATACTAAAGATCTTCTATGATTAAATAAAATAGATTGACGTGGCAGTCGCATGAAAACCCAATGTCTCACAGTCACTACATATCACAATGGATAAGGTTATTTAATGTGATTGCAAAATAGCGATGACTAAGTTGCGAGACTTGGTTGTTGTTACTTTTTTTTGTTTTTGGTGGCACCCCTTTTTTTTGTATAGGGTTTTCCATTAAGGGCGCTTGATCTTTGAAATGCAAAAAAAAAATACATGTAGGAAAGATATTTGCGAAATTTTTTTTTTATTTGGAAGGTCTATCGACCCCATTATGTATGGAATATGACATCATTCAAATGACCGCCACGGCTTCGGCTGGTGGCGCGCACACGAAAGGTCCAATTTTCGATGACTCTGGCGCACAAATCGGGCTGTATTTGATCGATCGCGTGGCGTATGTTGACTTTGAGGGCATCGGTGGTTTGCGGCTTGTTGGCATAGACCTGCGACTTAAGAAAACCCCACAAGAAAAAGTCCAGCGGGGTCAAATCGCACGATCTCGGTGGCCAGTTCACGTCGCCTCCGCGCGAGATGACCATGTCCAGAAATTGCTCGTGCAGAACTTCCATCGTAGCGTGTGCTGTGTGGCACGTAGCGCCGTCCTGTTGAAACCACATGTTGTCCAGATCCATATTCTCGATTTCAGGCCAAAAGAAGTTGGTTATCATCGACCGGTATCGCTCACCATTGACGGTGACGGCCACACCATTATCGTTTTCGAAAAAATACGGACCAATCACGCCTCCGGCCCAAAATCCGCACCAAACAGTCACTTTCTGCGGGTGCATTGCCACTTGGTGAACCTCGTGTGGATTGGTCTCGTCCCAAATACGGCAATTTTGCTTGTTGACATAGCCATTCATCCAAAAATGCGCCTCGTCCTTCCTTCCTGAGTTCCTGTGCGCGACGCGGAATTGACTGCCGCGGGTTTTCGAGGACACTGTCGCGCACAGCGGCGATATTCTCGGCAGATCTCGCGTTACGTTGACGCACGGGAACCGGCTGATTGTTAACTGACCCGGTTGACTCGAATTTGTCCACCAATCGACGGATAGTCGACTCGGCAGGACGATCATCGCGACCGTAAAACGGGCGAAGTGCGCGGAACGTTGCTCGAACTGAAGACCCATTTTCATAAAACAATTTTATGATTTGCACGTGCTGCTCGACACTGTAACCTGCCATGGTGGTTTGGGAGGACGGAATGAATATAACACACTGCATTTGACAGCTGTCACTCAAACAACATGGCCGCAATCAGCTGTCAAAGTTCAAGCGTCCCTATTGGAAAACCCCATATATAGACCTCCTTTCTATCTTTTCCAGTACCCTCTTCTTCTCAAATACTAGCAACGAATTCTCTGAAAGCCCACTCTCTGGCTTATGATACGAGCTACATATATTTATAATGTATCTAAAAAACTTGAGGGAAATTAGAAAATATTGTAGTTTTTTTCTTTATTTATGCACTAAACACTACTTGAATTCAAAATTTGAGGCTTTTTTGGATATTAGAATTGACAAAATTAAGAACTTTGACGAGTTATAGTTCTTTAATAACTGGATAAAATTGAATGAAATTTTAAATATACTATGATTATACATAGCTTTATTAGTTATTAGAAATAATGGCTTCTAGTTTAATTCATAATAAACCCTTAGATGACATGCTATTAATATTTTCCTGAATTAAGACCCTGTTATCTGTGATAAAGTGAAACATCAACAGACCTCAACTTTATTTTAAGTGAATAAAGAGAATCTATTATTTTTACAAAGAACAATAAATAATTGAATTTCGTCGTGAAAAAATGAAAAACATACAAAGATAAAGATTATAATAACTTAAAAAAATAATCATCTATTTTTCCAACGTCAGCTTTAAGTTAAAATGATCCGTATTTAATATATAAAAATTATAAATGAAATTGTACTTGACTCATGTGTAATATTGAAAAGACATTACAGATAAAGGACTATATTTTTAACAAACTAGTATTTAAAAAAGAAGAAATTTACTCTTGATTGATAATACTTTATTATTATTTAATCGTAATGCTTGGGCACGCGACATGTGATAAGTCGTATCAACTGTTATCAGTTATTAATGTCAAAGATCACGAGGGAGTTCCTCAGAATATTCACTACTTTATAACTTAATGTTCATTATGATTAATATAGAGCCTTGCTTGTTATTTTAGAAGTTTAATTGAGTTTATTAGTTTAATATTTCATGGACAATACGCTTCCAGCACAACGAAGTTAATGATGGGATTAAATTGTAAGCAATGGTTAAGGATAATAATAAATGATTTAATATTGTAATTATATGATGTGTTGAACTTATACACTTATATTGCAAATGAGTGAGATAGTGACGAAGAGTTTTTTTTTATTTTTTATTTTCTACTTCAACTGCTTCTGCAAAAAATACGAAAATAGTAATTAACCTAATTTAGCAAGCATTAATTCTAACCAACATGTAGCCTTTAATCTATCATTTTGTAAGAATTTTAATTATTTTATGGATTCTATACCGAAATTTTAATTACCCTTGGACATGTGAGCCTATCGACTACATAAATTCAAAAATGTTCAGTTTGAGTGCTTTTATATTCGAAAAAAGAAACCTCTGTATTTAAGTTACATATTATAATATAAAACATGTTATCTTCTTAAGTTATTTTATTTCTCTCTCATATTGATAATGTTTATTTATTTAAAAATATTTATGTATTAAAATTTTTTTAGCGTGAAAAAATAAACACAACACAGGCCACCTGCTGGAGCTAGCTCGTACAAATGTTTGCTCCGGCATCACCAACTTACCAAACTCCATTCTGTTTGGACGACAGTTTGAGTTTATTTTTTGTTGTTTATAAGAATAAGAAAAAATAAGATTTAAAATAAGATTTTTTAGAGCCCAATTCTGTATACATTTTTTCAGAATTTAAAATATTTAATCTTTTTAATATAAGTGTCAAAGTTTATTGTACTAATTTCGTATCAGTCTCGACTCTTGATATTATTATTCAGTGAAAACCAAGAAACATTCTTTAGGGGAATCACACGTCGTCGTGAATTCGCAAGCTCAGGGAATCCCTTGTCATTGTATAAATATGAAGTTTTGCATCGTCTTGTATTAATCACTCTTGAAACTTCAACCGCATCGGTTGTAAACTGGTCTTCAAACTTATAACAGATTTAATAAAACTATGTAAGTTGTTAGATATAATAATAAGGAAAGACAGCGTTTTTTGTTAAGGTTTTAGTTATTATACATCTTATATTTTATATATTGTTTCAGATAAAAATGTATTTCCTGTATATTTTATTTGGCGTCATCTTCTCAGCGTCAGCTCAGGAGTTTGTTGATCCGGCGTTTGTTGTCGAACCGTAAGTCTTATAATTGATCAATATTAATCTTGAACTCATCGCGTGCCTCTATGAACTCTAATACGATGTATTAAAGTTCAATTTATTATTGACTCTTTTCGTTTATGTTCCAGTTATCCCGAATGGTACGTGGGTCAACGAGTTCGTCGTGACGTCACTTTTGATAAACAGATCGGTGACGGAAAGGTGTTCGGAACACTCGGACAAAACGATAAGGGACTGTTTGTAAGTAACAATATTAAGTATTATATAATAATAAACTATAGAGCTGCTCTTTAAACTTTATAGGGGGCGCTTTGTAGAGCAGTGATATTCAATGTGCATATGTGTTTATAATGTAGGGTAAAGGTGGCTATGAGCATCAGATCTTCAATGATCACCGCGGAACACTAAACGCTCAGGCGTACGGAACCCGCGTCCTTGGACCAGCCGGGGACTCCTCGCACCTCGGAGGAGCACTCAACTGGAAAAACCCTAACGCAGCCGCCTCTTTTGACATCAGCAAACAGATACATGGTGGCACTTCAGTGAGTACATCTACATTTAACAAGACAATTTATATTTAAACAGTTCTTGGTGTAGTAATATTGTATAACATCTAAATACATAATTCCAGTATCAAGCAGCAGCTGGTGGGAGATGGCCGGTCGGTAAGAATGGTGACTTCTCCCTCCAGGGAACGTACGGTAAACAGCCCGGCATGCGCAGAGAATACGGCGGTCTGGGTAGCTTTAACTACAGGTGGTGATGCTGTTGACTGTTGACTGATAAGAATATTTGTAAATATATTAGTTAATAATAAATTATTCACTAGAAATTTCACTTTACGTCTTTTATTTATCCATACTTATTTGAGACAATGATGAAAGTTTCTTGAAATGAATTATTGTCGGCATTGGAGATACAAGTGTTACACATTTTTCCTATTATCAACGGCCATATCAAACTTTTAACTATTTATTATAATATTTTAAACGACATTATAAAAATAAGTGAAAAAGATTCAAGTGAATTACTTTAAAAGAACCGGGAATAAGAACAACAGCAAGTTGAACTTAATGTCTTTGCTTTCTTTATATTTTTCGAGCTTAACTTTCGAACTTGGTAAGTAGGGAGTATAAAAAATCAAATCCATTAAAGTTTATTACATTTTGAAATATAAATAAGTTAGATACATAAAATTTTCGCAAACACACAAAAATAAAACTAATAATATCGCATATACTATGCGTATTTTATTATAAATTATTTTCTACCTGACATTTCGGTTAGGTTACAGTAAATTTCATCTTGTTTCCCCGTACTTTTTCATTTGTCATGTTTGTAATTGCTATATTATATCCACTATAAACCAGTTCATGTTTTAATTTATTTTTATTTAATCGATTCAATCATCAAGCAGTTGCAACGCCTTTAATATTATAAAGGTCGAGTTTGGAAGCAATTTTCAATTTGTTGTAAAGTTACACAGATCGGATGCTGTTATTTCATTTTTCCGAGTAACTTTAGTCTCTAGAGTCTAGACGCTTCGTAAAGTTTAGTTTGAAAGCAATTTAAATTATAAAGTGACTAGTTATTTATATTGTTTAATTTCTACGTTGGAGGCGGGTTCATTGGTGTTAATTGCAAATATTATTTTCTAAATCAAATTATAAAAACATTCAAAATCTTAATATATGAGACGAGATATTTCAATACTTTTTTATGACACGCATTGTTCTAATGTGAATATAAATTAACTTCTTGTATTAAGTGCCTACAGTGTATCATATTAATACAATATGAGACAATACAAGAAATACTTAAATTTCTCCTGGATATTTAAATGAAACTAATGACATCTAAGATTTTCGCGAGTTTTATTCATTTAAATGAAACTAATATTTTTCGGATAAACTATGCGTGATTTATTTTGTAAAAAACTACGTACTACCGATGTTTCGATCACTATTCAGCAACCGTGATCACACGCAGACGAGATGTCTCCTGGATAGTTTTTAAATTTTCAATCCCAAGTTACATTTATTACAAGTTGATGCAGATAATGAGTAATCGTTTAAATTTTTATATGATGTTTCTTAAAACTGTACACTTGACATTCTTAATGATGATAATTTCCTGCAATCAAAGTTGAATATGGTTGAATAATTGCTCTTCATCTAGCAACGAGAAATATGCTATTCGTATTGAATAGTAATAGTCAAGAAGGAATCGGCGTTTGAATGCCGAAAATTATTTAACCTCATTTTTTTTATGCGATTCTCGTCAAATTGCCCTACTGATGATATAAATCCATGTTGCCATGGGGTAACCTTGTGCCATATTGTTTGAACCGAAATTATTTAAACAATTGCAAGAAATTGTTATTAATCAAACGGGACATTTTTTTGTATACTTTATTGAAATACTAATAAAAAAGTTCCTATGACTTTTTACGATAAAGTAAATATTTTCAAAGATATTAATTTTTAAAGGTTCGAAAAATCTCAAACTTCGAAACATTCACCCATGTAAAATATATTTAAAAAATTTACATAAATATATATTTGTTTTTAGGGTTCCGTAGCCAAATGGCAAAAAAAGGGAACCCTTATAGATTCGTCATGTCTGTCTGTCTGTCCGTCTGTCCGTATGTCACAGCCATTTATTTCCGAAACTGTTGAGTTTATGTACATAGTTGAAACTTTGTAGGTTGATGTATTCTGGTAACCGCTATTCGAGTTTTGAATAAAAATTAATAAATTTAAAAATAAAAGGGGCTCACTCCATACATGAAACTGATTCAAAAAAAATTTTTTCAGCTAACCTGTACGTGGTGGGTGTCTATGGATAGGAGTTTAAAAAAGATATTAAGGTTTCTAAAACCATTTTTCATTAAAATCAATTATTTGAAAGATAGACGCTTCCAAACTGAAAAAATGAGTCTCCTCCACTCTAACTTTTAAAATAAGAGAATGAGAAAATTAAAAAAATATAATCTGTAGATTTCAATGGAAACTTTCAACGAAAATTGGTTTGACAGAGATATCATTATTAGTTTTTAAGAAATAATGCATTTTCAAAAAACGCATACACAACTTTGTCGTTCATACAAACCAAGTTATTTTTTTTTTTTATAAAACATCGATCAAACTTACAACGCACTAAAATAACTTTTATATTATGTCATCTACTTGCTGCTACGGAACCCTTCATGGGCGAGTCCGACCTGCCACTTGTTTGAATTTTTAACTGTTAATTTTGCGCACTTACTAGTATACGTCGCTTACCTTTAAGTGTCGCCGTCTCTCTCTGACTCATGTGCTGCATCGGTTTCTCTGTGTCTTAAATCATTATTCATCATTTATCATTTATCTTAAGAACTATGAACTATGAACTAATTATCAAGATTGTTAAAGCGAGCAATGTTGTTAATAATTAAATAATTTCGGTTTAAACAATATGGCACCAGGTTGCACCGTAGCAATAAGATACATTTACAATAAATATCACAGGAATAAAAGACGTACAGTTTAGTTTCTAGTGAATAATTTATTATTAATTAATATATTTACAAATATTCTTATCAGTCAACAGACAACAGCATCACCACCTGTAGTTAAAGCTACCCAGACCGCCTAATTCTCTGCGCATGCCGGGCTGTTTACCGTACGTTCCCTGGAGGGAGAAGTCACCATTCTTACCGACCGGCCATCTCCCACCAGCTGCTGCTTGATACTGGAATTATGTATTTAGTGTTATACAATATTACTACACCAAGAACTGTTAAAATATAAATTGTCTTGTTAAATGTAGATGTACTCACTGAAGTGCCACCGTGTATCTGTTTGCTGATGTCAAAGGAGGCGGCTGCGTTAGGGTTCTTCCAGTTGAGTGCTCCTCCGAGGTGCGAGGAGTCCCCAGCCGGTCCAAGGACGCGGGTTCCGTACGCCTGAGCGTTTAGTGTTCCGCGGTGATCATTGAAGATCTGATGCTCATAGCCACCTTTACCCTACATTATAAACATATATGCACATTGATTATCACTGCTCTACAAAGCGCCCTCTATAAAGTTTAAAGAATAGCTCTATAGTTTATTATTATATAATACTTAATATTGTTACATACAAACAGTCCCTTATCGTTCTGTCCGAGTGTTCCGAACACCTTTCCGTCACCGATCTGTTTATCAAAAGTGACGTCACGACGAACTCGTTGACCCACGTACCATTCGGGATAACTAGAACATAAACGAGAAGAGTCAGTAATAAATTGAATTTTATTACATTGTAATAGAGTTCATTACGACAAATGAGTTCAAGTTTAATATTGAATAGTTATAAGACTTACGGTTCGACAACAAACGCCGGTTCAACAAACTCCTGAGCTGACGCTGAGAAGATGACGCCAAATAAAATATACAGGAAATACATTTTTATCTGAAACAATATATAAAATATAAGATGTATATTAACTAAAACCTTAACAAAAAACGCTGTCTTTCCTTATTATTATATCTAACAACTCACATAGTTTTATTAAATCTGTTATAAGTTTGAAGACCAGCTTACAACCGATGCGGTTGAAGTTTCAAGAGTGATTAATACAAGACGATGCAAAACTTCGTATTTATACAGTGACAAGGTATTCCCTGAGCTTGCGAATTCATGATGCTGTGTGATTCCCCTAAAGAATGTTTCTTAGCTTCCAGTGAACAATGATAAGAAAACAAAACTATAAATTATGATGTGTTACTCCTAAGATGATATTTAGTTTGTCTTAAAATTGATAAAAATCATTGTATATATGCACATACATTATATGTACAGATTTTTTAAAGGATTTAATCCTTATGGAGGGACGTTTGTGACAGACCTTATATTACTCCTACTTCCAAAAAACTTTGAAACTATCTACTTATGAAATATAAAATATGAAGTAATTCCTTACCAAATTTCTACAAAATTTGGCAAACTAATTTATCACAGCGTTCAAACAGTATGCCTCTTGTGAAGCCGGCGGGGCCGGAGCAAACATTTGGTTACGCTTCGAGATGGCCTGTTTTGTGTTTGTTGTTAAGTCCTAAAAATCTTTAAATAAACTTTAATCGCAATGGAATATATGATAAATAAAAAAAAATACTACATATATTTTATATAAAACGTTTAAGGAACTAAATCGAAGGACATTTAATATTTTGAAAATAAAATATGTTTGATTCGCCTATTGGGATATATCACTGATATACTAGGTATAAAATTTATATTTTCAAATGTATGTTACCAGTTTTGTTGCTTACAATTTTAATGTCTTTAAAAATAATTAATATGTAGATTCGACAAAATTGACGAGACGAAAACAGCACAGTAGACATCTCATATAAAATAAAAATGATACAAATATATTTAATAACTTGATATATTTTTTTACATACACATTAATTTGTCAATAGTATACATTATTGAGACGCGTTTATAAATGAGTAAATAAAATTGACTTAGTTTGTAATTCGCTAAACAATGTATCATGTATTTCTAAAGTATAATAATAGGTTAGTGGAAGACTCTCAATACCCGTCAACAATGTTAAGGACTGATAACAGCGGTTATGTCTTATCAAATGAGATGTGCATAAATATTGTGTTACAGTGATAATCAAATTGGTTCTGTTCGTTTTGACTTTCTGCTTTTGTATGCCTAGACATCGCTGAGGTATATGTTAGGTTATTTTAGTTTAATAGTTTAATAGAAAGGCTTCATTGACTTTTGTGACAATACACAATTGAGGCATCTTCATAGTTATGATATACCTTCACGTCAAAGCTCGGGAGTGATGTGTTTTTGTTTAATTAATAAAATGTATTCATATGCGTTTTAAAATAAAAATACTTTATGCGATTCTTCTCTATATAAACTTCGTCTGAGTTCAATTCCACTTTTATCGTTCAAAGAATCGCGAATCAGACTTTGGGAACAGCATATGTTGGAGGATAATTTAAATTTGATGTACACTATTACGTAAAAAATCAATGACGTAGCCTTATTTTATATTTTTTTGTAAGAGTTTAAAAAACATTTGTTACAGCAGCTTCACGAGGGTATATTATTCAGGTAGGATCAGCAATGTTGATGGTGTGACCGCAGGTTTCGCAAATTTAGTCCTATAAACCAACATCTCGTCTGCTCGTGATCACGGTTGCTGCAAAGTAACCGAAACGTCGGGAGTATGTAGTTTTTTACAAAAATAAACCACGCGTAGTTACGCGTAACCACCGAAAAATAGTAGTTTCGTGTAAATGAATTTAATATTTTTGTGGTAGCTTTACAATGTTTCATAAGGTTTCTAACACTTATAATAAAATCCTATTTCCTTATTATCCATGTAAAATAAAGTACTTCTATTTAAGCTCAAGTTTGTACTTTACTTGCTTAATCAAATAGTCATAGAATGTTTAGAAAACAAAAGATAATTTAAACTTTTTATAAATTTTTAAAAGATTGTTAATACAATATTTTTTTTTTTATTTTAATAAAGTATATTAGATAAACCGATCTCTATATAAATTTATCGAAAACGGACCTTATTTTACAATCTTTATATATTATCCCCGTTCCTGCCATTAAACTGAAACAAGGATATCACAAATCTAATTCAAACAGGACATAAATCTACGGCAAGAGGAAAACCCGGCCCCAATAAATCTCAACGAACGTGGAATATTCATGACAGGGAACTATCTCTGCATATGTAAGCTTGATCAGGCTGGTCTATATTTTAAAATATAGAAACGAAAATTACTCAAAATCACTAAAAAAAAAAATATAAAGACTAATTGATGTTAATTAAGATACACCGTCATGAAAATTAAGTTAACTATTTTAGGCTAAAATATTTTTTGATCTATTTTTATAACCAATGCCTTGTTCAAGTAGTTTTACTACTTGCAATTTTAAATTCTCTACGATGGTTCAAGGTTTCAAACCTAGACAGAAAAATTAAACGAGGATGTATATTAACATAATAATTTAAAAGTTAAGTCGATCATATATAAGTAATGTTGCAAATAATTCAAGGATATTGAATCCATCAAAATGTTACGGCTATAGTTGCAACCACTTTTACACATTAAGTTCTGTTATAAACAAAAATTTGAAAATAGAATAAAGTTGTTTCCCAACACAAAAAGATATACTGAAAGCTATTGCTTTAGTGACTAGACAGCTACTTGGGTACCCACTCGGCTACAAATGTAAAATTCCTTTATACTGTTAGTACTTTATGTTGAAACCCTCTTATTGCTTTAATATAAGGTTTTAAAAACGATTTATTTGCTGTGGATTTTAAAATGTTGCAAAAGTATGTAAAATTATAATATTATGATGTTATAGCACAAATTGGCTTATAAGAGGTTTCAGAAACATTAGGAAGCACCCCTCAATTTTTATATTTTATCTTTTACGTGGTATAACTATCGGCTTTAACCTGAATCATATATTTTTGTAAGGAATTTAAATAAAGGTCAATTTCGTTACCGTTATAATAATTAAAAAAAAAATCCCAAAAAATTTGCTTCTCAAATATATTGCGCTATTTCATCTATTATCGAGGGAAATTGCCTAAAAGCCTTAAGTCATTTAATCTTTAGAGGTTTAGAGATAAGTGCTGGGAAAGCTATACTTAAAATATAACGTAATTATACAAGAGCCGATCTTTTAAAAAGACAAAGTTGTTTATACAGAGAAAAAATATATTATAATTAAGAACTATTAAATTATTATTGGTAATAACTTGTTTTGTAACATACATTAGATACTTATATATAAAATTGTATAAACTTTCAAATTACGAGAGCGATAGATTGTTAATTTTGTACATTGTAAACTAAAATGATTGTGTGTCAGTAAACAGATTCCGTGGGTATAAGTTTATATTAAAATTAATATTTTACACAAAAAAAAAAATATTATTTCCCTTGAAATACGCCAAGCCGCATATTTTCACAATAAGTATAACACTTCAGAATATAGTTTATTTTAAAAAATACATACATAAATCTAAAACAAAATAATAGTATCAAAGATATTATACTTGAAATGAAAGTTAAGTTATTTATCTTAATTAATTAATCCACGTCCATAACATTATTAATGAATTCTCTTGGGTTTTCATAAATATGTTTCATGACGCCATTTTTCATTATTTGTACGTTTCAGCTTAATGAATATACAAGTTTTATTTCTTCTTCACTATAATTCTTCAACGTAATCATTTCGTAGCCCAAAGAACTTCTAAACTGACTATTTGTTTTCATCATTAAATTTATGAATAATTCGATCAAAAGATAGTTTTTTTTTTTTAATTTTTGGATAATATCTGCAGCGCAATTCTGATTCGTGATATGACACAATTCAGATTCGTTAAAAATAAATATTTCTTTTTTGTCCTGATTTTATGAAGAATGTTATTCAGACATTAACTCAAAGGGACTTTTTTTTCTAATTTAGACACTTATATTGTTGTATTAATTTAATTTTAGCAACCTGGAAACGAAGGGATTAATGAATTTAAATTTTTTAATTACTGGTCAGTAGTTACGTTGTAAATGAAAGCTCCAAAATGAAGGCTCCAAATAATATTACAAACCTTTCTAAATATTAAGATTCGAAATATAAATTTTATAAGAGATTTATGGACTTAAATACTGTGAAAGCTTTTTAAGAGCTGCTTTTCTCTTATTTGTAAAAAAAACTTATTTCTCCTTTAATGTAAAACATACTTTGTTTTCTGATTAATGATTGTTATTTAGCAAACAAAATACTATGACTCTTTAATGGATTCTGCTTGATAGTATAGTTCTGAACTAAAGACACTCAGTAAGAAGAACAAAAAAGTATTAATTTATTGAATATATCTTATAAGAGGTACATCAACTTAATAATATGATAGTATTGTCTCATATACCCACAACAAAAGTGACGTAGTAAAATTGTTTGAAAATTTTTCTTCTCACACTAAGGATCGCTAATCTCTTTAAGTCTTACTAATTATAATCAAACTTAACTGTTTGGTTCCTGGGGTTAACTTTCAACGGACACCTTAACGTAACGTTAATGTTTATTTCTTTAAAAATATTCTAATTTTGAAAAAAGTAATAATTACGTTGTTACATCTGTTTTATTTGTATAAATAGAATTGTATCTTAAGGCTTGTAATGATTTAGGAACGAACAAAGAATTCAAGAACATACTCATAGGAAACGAAATTCTTAAAATTTATAACAACTATATAAATGTATAACCTTACCTATATAACAAAAGAAAATAACGATAAAGGCACAAAGCGCTCAAAAACCTTGACTGTGAGTAATAACAAACATTATGATCAATACGAATTTCCTTTCTTTGTTGTTAACCAAATACGACATTATACATCTATCCACAATTGGCAATTAATTACTTAAACAAACTCAGGGAAAATAATATGTCTCTGAGTAAACATCCATTGTTCAAATGAAGTAAGAATTAAGTAGATCAATATAAAAGGAAAAAATATAGGTAAGAAAGAGAGTATAAAATGTAGGGAGTTAAGCATCTCAACGAACAGAAATGTTTTTTATACTTGCATATTGTCAGTTATTAATGTAAAATATTGTCCCATACTATAGTCCACATATTACGGCAGTAGAAACTTAAATACCATGTTTTTTGCTACCAGTCCTAAGAGCTACGTGACTTCATAATATATTATTAATGAGTGTCCCTGTGTTCATAAGTCTAAACTTACATATCAGTTATATTAACAAAGAACCTTTTGTATTTTTATAATGTATTGCTCCTTTTTTTCTAAACTTATTAGTTTTCTACTTAAAACCAACATACAACTGATTAAGTATGAATTCTTATGAATAAAGTAAATATAAAATGCCTTTGTAATTAGTGTTGAGTGACGGATAATGAAGTCAGTACCACCGTGAAGGTCGGAAACTGGTCCCAAATAAAGCTTGTAGGGCTTTAAATATTCATGGAAGGTCTCTGTGCATATGTGATGTGCATCATTTTATCGTTACATTTACACGAACGTTTATTGTTTTTCTATATGAACATATATTTTTTAAGAATTGGAAGATATATATATTATTCATTAAGTAAATTTGTTTTTTTCAGCATCACTACACCGTTAGAATCTTTAGGTAATCGTTATTCATTTTTATGGTAAGTACAAATTTACGGACCACTGGTTCACTGCTTATAACATCAATAGATCAAGTGGAAATTAATTTCTAATTTCTGATTGGTTACAATAAATCCTTAATAAAATTGTATATATATATTTTATTAACCATTCGTTTAAGCATGGCTGGGCTATTATTGTTGGGAAAATCTGTAATGCTCGGAACTCGATTGGGTTATTACAAAAGTTGTTGACAAAAAGCAGTTCTAGAAATAAATTAATTCAACTTTTTCAGATATTACTTTATTATTTATAAGCGTAAAACAGCACCACCTTTGTTTAAGCAATAAAAGTGTTATATTGACATGCTTCCAGAATGTTACAGTAAATATTATAAATAAATGTTCCAAAAACGGATGTCAATAACGCTTAGGGTTTCAACATTTATAAATGAATGGTATTTTAATTATCTAACGTATCTATATAAAACTCTTCCGTGACTGAGCGACTGACTGACTGACTGACATACAAAGCACAGACGAAACTACTGGGCGGAGAGAGCTGAAATTTGATATGTATGTTTTTAGCGGGAGTAGGCAGAATATTTGGTAATGCCTCCCAAGGGGTAGAAAAGGGGGTTAAATTGAATTAGTTTATTTCTTAATGGATTCACTTAAAACTTCATATGTAGGTTCTACCAGTGAAGCAAGCGAGCATTTAGAGAGAATTTTTAAAAATGTCTTTAAGGCCGAGGAAAGGGGTGTAAATTGTTTTTTTTTATTTCTTAATAGATTTTCTCAAAATTTTTGTGTGTAGGTTCAACCAGTGAAGTAAGTAAGCATTAAGAGAGGATTTTTGAAAATTAAACCCCCAGTGGGAGGAAATGTACATTTTCTAGAGATATTCTTTAACAAACATAAAGACAGTTTAACTATAGAACAAACACTAGCATACGATACAATTATGAATAGTATAAACACAAATGCAGAACAACTTTACTTATAGTGATAGTTCGTTAGTGAGCTCGTAATACTTGTTGACCTTGATGACATGGTCTTTGGGGATGTTGGTTACCCAAGGAACCTTGAGCTCTATAATGACAACGACCCTTGAAATTCGCGAATATGAAAATATGTCCGGTCTGGACGCCGTCGCGCAAATGTCCTCTGGGATTTTATATTGCTTCTCATACGTATCCATTATTATAGTCGTAGACTTTGTAGCCCTAGTGCCTTTTCTCACAAAACCTATTGATTGCTGGTTTGTGGTTATTTCAACACCTTTATGACGCGTGTATCTAACTTTGACAAAAGGATTTTATTAAAATCATAGACGAGGAAAGACAATTGATATTAGATAATTATCGTAGATCCAACCTTTTTTGACGTTACTAATCTTGTTACGAACGTTCAAAAAGCTGTCTACTATTCTTTGTAAGGATGGAGTACGATCTATATTATCTATCTTACCACTGAGAAATTTAAAAGGAGCATTTTCCGCAACCGTAGAAACGTATTGACGGCCTAACGATAATCCCGGATCGTATGAGGTATAATTTTGTATTTCGCCTACCAAGACATTTATTTGGTTTTGTCCTCAATCCATCCGTCCACTCACAGAATGTATCCACTTCATCCAATAGAACTTGACAGTGTTTGGGGTTACGTGTCAGTATTGCGAGATCGTCAGCGAAGGCTAAGATGGATTCTGTGTATTTATTATTGCACTTGAACCAATACCTCCATTTTTTCTCGTTGCTTATTAGTTTATCTACTAAAATATTAATTACAATATTAAATATTGTTGGAGATAAACAACAGCCTTGAAATAGTCCTACATTGTAACACAAAGTTTTTGAAACGCCTCTTTACTTAGATAGTATAGAAAACTTTTATTTTGAGTAATATTACGCGATCATATCACTAACCAGTGTTGGAAAGTTATACCATTTTAGCGCGAATAGCATTAATTCATGTAACTTGACATATTCACAAGAATTTGATACGATAAAACACGAAAGCTCAGTATTTCTTCAATAGTAATCACACCGAAAGAGTCGTACAACCGAATATATACGAATGAAATAACATATACATAGTTTAACCTAAATAAAATTGAATTTGATTTTGATATAAAGTATATGTTCAAAAATATTTCTTTTGTGCCCCCATCAATAGTTTTATTCATTTTATTTCTCAATTTTCAGATTAAAAAGAATTCGTCCAGAACCATCTTATTAGTAGTTATCTTTGCAACACTCTGGAGTATCGGATGTTTTAAACATTTAATTTGGATTGGGTGACGATGGTTATATTAAATTTTTATAATATTATCAACAACTAAATAGGTAATGTCCCTTAATGTTTAATTCATATAGATACCATTTCACTTAATTCCAAATTACTTATTTATTAAGTTGTTATATGGTGAGAATATGTCGAAGCATGTTTTATTTGACTTTAGTTTTAATTTTAAAGACTATGTTTTATGGATTTGTCACAAACGGGTGGCTCTTTTTCTCTTAAATCCAACCAACCAGTCTTGTAGTTCGATTTTAAATTATTAACGTGTAATGATTTATTACTTTTATAATTGCTTCTGTTTATATTGTGTTCTCAGTAAAATTCTTAGTAACACATTGAAAAAATAAATTTCCATAGCCAATAATGCCGTCAAGTGGAAACGATAATATATTTCAAAGTAACATTATATAATTATTCCAATAAAACTGGAAAACCGTTAAACAAATGCTGTAGAATGTTGAATATTCATGATTAAACTCTCTGAGTAAGCGGAACGGCTGAAATATTTCATTTTACTTAGTATAACTTTTTTTTAAATGTAAATCGTCGATTTTGTTCGACGTTTACGTTACAATATATATACTAGTCGGTCTCATATGACATGACATGGCCTGAAATAGTTCGTATAGAAGCATCGACATGAAATGCTTAGTTTTATTTTTTCAGGCATTTGAATATCGACGGTCGAGTATTTTTTCAAAATGTCGAAAACTGAGTATCGAAGGTTTATTATTTACCCAAATAAAAGAACGATTGTATGATGTGTATAAGGAGTCTGCCTCTTCCTATAGTACTGTGAAAAACTGGGAAAGAGTTTCGTCTTGGGAAAGAAACAGTAAAAGACATTGGCCACGTCGGTCGACCTGTGGAAATGCTCACTCCCGAAATGATAGTTCCTATCGAAGAGGAGGTCTGAGTGATCACCGTTTGAAGATTAGAGAAATTCCAACTAGGCTCTCAAAAAGTACCATTCATCGTATGATCGATGGACATGAAAAGAATGAGTGCAAGATGGGTTTCGAAATTCTTTCAGCGGTACAGAAACAGGAGTGTTTGTACTGTGCCTGGGAATTTTTGGATCTTTGTGGAGAAAATTCCAAGAATGTCATCTAGCGACTAGAGACTAATAATAATACTTTATTATTATTTAATCGTAATGCTTGGGCACGCGACATGTGATAAGGCGTATCAACTGTTATCAGTTATTAATGTCAAAGATCACGAGGGAGTTCCTCAGAATATTCACTACTTTATAACTTAATGTTCATTATGATTAATATAGAGCCTTGCTTGTTATTTTAGAAGTTTAATTGAGTTTATTAGTTTAATATTTCATGGACAATACGCTTCCAGAACAACGAAGTTAATGATGGGATTAAATTGTAAGCAATGGTTAAGGATAATAATAAATGATTTAATATTGTAATAATATGATGTGTTGAACTTATACACTTATATTGCAAGTGAGTGAGATAGTGACGAAGAGTTTTTTTTTTATTTTTTATTTTCTACTTCAACTGCTTCTGTAATGAATACGTATTCTGTAAGAATTTTAATTATTTTATGGATTCTATACCGAAATTTTAATTACCCTTGGACATGTAAGCCTATTGACTATATAAATTCAAAAATGTTCAGTTTGAGTGCTTTTATATTCGAAAGAAGAAACCTCTGTATTTAAGTTACATATTATAATATAAAACATGTTATCTTCTTAAGTTATTTTATTTCACTCTCATATTGATAATATTTATTTATTTAAAAATATTTATGTATTAAAATTTTTTTAGCGTGAAAAAATAAACACAACACAGGCCACCTGCTGGAGCTAGCTCGTACAAATGTTTGCTCCGGCATCACCAACTTACCAAACTCCATTCTGTTTGGACGACAGTTTGAGTTTATTTTTTGTTGTTTATAAGAATAAGAAAAAATAAGATTTAAAATAAGATTTTTTAGAGCCCAATTCTGTATACATTTTTTCAGAATTTAAAATATTTAATCTTTTTAATATAAGTGTCAAAGTTTATTGTACTAATTTCATATCAGTCTCGACTCTTGATATTATTATTCAGTGAAAACCAAGAAACATTCTTTAGGGGAATCACACGTCGTCGTGAATTCGCAAGCTCAGGGAATCCCTTGTCACTGTATAAATATGAAGTTTTGCATCGTCTTGTATTAATCACTCTTGAAACTTCAACCGCATCGGTTGTAAGCTGGTCTTCAAACTTATAACAGATTTAATAAAACTATGTAAGTTGTTAGATATAATAATAAGGAAAGACAGCGTTTTTTGTTAAGGTTTTAGTTATTATACATCTTATATTTTATATATTGTTTCAGATTAAAATGTATTTCCTGTATATTTTATTTGCCGTCATCTTCTCAACGTCAGCTCAGGAGTTTGTTGAACCGGCGTTTGTTGTCGAACCGTAAGTCTTATAATTATTCAATATTAAACTTGAACTCATTTGTCGTAATGAACTCTATTACAATGCAATAAAATTCAATTTATTTCTGACTCTTTCGTTTATGTTCTAGTTATCCCGAATGGTACGTGGGTCAACGAGTTCGTCGTGACGTCACTTTTGATAAACAGATCGGTGACGGAAAGGTGTTCGGGACACTCGGACAAAACGATAAGGGACTGTTTGTAAGTAACAATATTATTATATAATAACAAAATATCTGCTATTAAAACTTTATAGAGGGCGATCCATAGAGCAGTGATATTTAATAGTTGATATTTATAATGTAGGGTAAAGGTGGCTATGAGCATCAGATCTTCAATGATCACCGCGGAACACTAAACGCTCAGGCGTACGGAACCCGCGTCCTTGGACCGGCCGGGGACTCCTCGCACCTCGGAGGAGCACTCAACTGGAAGAACCCTAACGCAGCCGCCTCCTTTGACATCAGCAAACAGATACATGGTGGCACTTCAGTGAGTACATCTACATTTAACAAGAAAATTTATATTTTTACAGTTCTTGGTGTAGTAATATTGTATAACACTAAATACATAATTCCAGTATCAAGCAGCAGCTGGTGGGAGATGGCCGGTCGGTAAGAATGGTGACTTCTCCCTCCAGGGAACGTACGGTAAACAGCCCGGCTTGCGCAGAGAATACGGCGGTCTGGGTAGCTTTAACTACAGGTGGTGATGCTGTTGACTGTTGACTGATAAGAATATTTGTAAATATATTAGTTAATAATAAATTATTCACTAGAAATTTCACTGTACGTCTTTTATTTATCCATACTTATTTGAGGCAATGATGAAAGTTTCTTGAAATGAATTATTGTCGGCATTGGAGATACAAGTGTTACACATTTTTCCTATTATCAACGGCCATATCAAACTTTTAACTATATATTATAATATTTTAAACGACATTATAAAAATAAGTGAAAAAGATTCAAGTGAATTACTTTAAAAGAACCGGTAATAAGAACAACAGCAAGTTGAACTTAATGTCTTTGCTTTCTTTATATTTTTCGAGCTTAACTTTCGAACTTGGTAAGTAGGGAGTACATAAAAAATCAAATCCATTAAAATTTATTACATTTTGAAATATAAATAAGTTAGATACATAAAATTTTCGCAAACACACAAAAATAAAACTAATAATATCGCATATACTATGCGTATTTTATTATAAATTATTTTCTACCTGACATTTCGGTTAGGTTACAGTAAATTTCATCTTGTTTCCCCGTACTTATTCATTTGTCATATTTGTTATTGCTATATTATATCCACTATAAACCAGTTCATGTTTTAATTTATTTTTATTTAATCGATTCAATCATCAAGCAGTTGCAACGCCTTTAATATTATAAAGGTCGAGTTTGGAAGCAATTTTCAATTTGTTGTAAAGTTACACAGATCGGATGCTGTTATTTCATTTTTCCGAGTAACTTTAGTCTCTAGAGTCTAGACGCTTCGTAAAGTTTAGTTTGAAAGCAATTTAAATTATAAAGTGACTAGTTATTTATATTGTTTAATTTCTACGTTGGAGGCGGGTTCATTGGTGTTAATTGCAAATATTATTTTCTAAATCAAATTATAAAAACATTCAAAATCTTAATATATGAGACGAGATATTTCAATACTTTTTATAATAAACAACACGCATTGTTCTAATGTGAATATAAATTAACTTCTTGTATTAAGTGTCTCATATTAATACAATATGAGACAATACAAGAAATACTTAAATTTCTCCTGGATATTTAAATGAAACTAATGACATCTAAGATTTTCGCGAGTTTTATTCATTTAAATGAAACTAATATTTTTCGGATAAACTATGCGTGATTTATTTTGTAAAAAACTACGTACTACCGATGTTTCGATCACTTTTCAGCAACCGTGATCACACGCAGACGAGATGTCTCCTGGATAGTTTTTAAATTATCAATCACAAGTTACATTTATTACAAGTTGATGCAGTTGATGAGTATTCGTTTAAATTTTTATATGTTGTTTCTTAAAACAGTACACTTGACATTCTAAATGATGATAATTTCCTGCAATCAAAGTTGAATATGATTGAATAATTGCTCTTCATCTAGCAACGAGAAATATGCTATTCGTATTGAATAGTAATAGTCAAGAAGGAATCGGCGTTTGAATGCCGAAAATTATTTAACCTCATTTTTTTTATGCGATTCTCGTCAAATTGCCCTACTGATGATATAAATCCATGTTGCCATGGGGTAACCTGGTGCCATATTGTTTGAACCGAAATTATTTAAACAATTGCAAGAAATTGTTATTAATCAAACAGGACATTTTTTTGTATACTTTATTGAAATACTAATAAAAAAGTTCCTATGACTTTTTACGATAAAGTAAATATTTTCAAAGATATTAATTTTTAAAGGTTCGAAAAATCTCAAACTTCGAAACATTCACCCATGTAAAATATATTTAAAAAATTTACATAAATATATATTTGTTTTTAGGGTTCCGTAGCCAAATGGCAAAAAAAGGGAACCCTTATAGATTCGTCATGTCTGTCTGTCCGTCCGTCCGTCCGTATGTCACGGCCATTTATTTCCGAAACTGTTGAGTTTATGTACATAGTTGAAACTTTGTAGGTTGATGTATTCTGGTAACCGCTATTCGAGTTTTGAATAAAAATTAATAAATTTAAAAATAAAAGGGGCTCACTCCATACATGAAACTGATTCAAAAAAAATTTTTTCAGCTAATCTGTATGTGATGGGTGTCTATGGATAGGACTTTTAAAAAGAATTTAAGGTTTCTAAAACCATTTTTTATTAAAATCAATTATTTGAAAGATAGACGCTTCCAAACTGAAAAAATGAGTCTCCTCCACTCTAACTTTTAAAATAAGAGAGTGAGAAAACTAAAAAAATATAATCTGTAGATTTCAATGGAAACTGTCAACGAAAATTGGTCTGACAGAGATATCATTATTAGTTTTTAAGAAATAATACATTTTCAAAAAACGCATACACAACTTTGTCGTTCATACAAACCAAGTTATTTTTTTTTTATAAAACATCGACCAAACTTACAACGCACTACAATAACTTTTATATTATGTCATCTACTTGCTGCTACGGAACCGTTCATGGGCGAGTCCGACCTGCCACTTGTTTGAATTTTTAACTGTTAATTTTGCGCACTTACTACTATACGTCGCTTACCTTTAAGTGTCGCCGTCTCTCTCTGACTCATGTGCTGCATCGGTTTCTCTGTGGCTTAAATCATTATTCATCATTTATCATTTATCTTAAGAACTATGAACTAATTATCAAGATTGTTAAAGCGAGCAATGTTGTTAATAATTAAATAATTTCGGTTTAAACAATATGGCACCAGATTGCACCGTAGCAATAAGATACATTTACAATAAATATCACAGGAATAAAAGACATACAGTTTAGTTTCTAGTGAATAATTTATTATTAATTAATATATGTACAAATATTCTTATCAGTCAACAGTCAACAGCATCACCACCTGTAGTTAAAGCTACCCAGACCGCCGTATTCTCTGCTCATGCCGGGCTGTTTACCGTACGTTCCCTGGAGGGAGAAGTCACCATTCTTACCGACCGGCCATCTCCCACCAGCTGCTGCTTGATACTGGAATTATGTATTTAGTGTTATACAATATTACTACACCAAGAACTGTTAAAATATAAATTGTCTTGTTAAATGTAGATGTACTCACTGAAGTGCCACCGTGTATCTGTTTACTGATGTCAAAGGAGGCGGCTGCATTAGGGTTCTTCCAGTTGAGTGCTCCTCCGAGGTGCGATGAGTCCCCGGCTGGTCCAAGGACGCGGGTTCCGTACGCCTGAGCGTTTAGAGTTCCGCGGTGATCATTGAAAATCTGATGCTCATAGCCACCTTTACCCTACATTATAAATATATATGCACATTGATTATCACTGCTCTACAAAGCGCCCTCTATAAAGTTTAAAGAATAGCTCTATAGTTTATTATTATATAATACTTAATATTGTTACATACAAACAGTCCCTTATCGTTTTGTCCGAGTGTTCCGAACACCTTTCCGTCACCGATCTGTTTATCAAAAGTGACGTCACGACGAACCCGTAGACCCACGTACCATTCAGGATAACTAGAACATAAACAAAAAGAGTCAATAATAAATTGAACTTTAATACATCGTATTAGAATTCATAGAGGCACGCGATGAGTTTAAGATTAATATTGATCAATTATAAGACTTACGGTTCGACAACAAACGCCGGTTCAACAAACTCCTGAGCGGACGCTGAGAAGATGACGCCAAATAAAATATACAGGAAATACATTTTTATCTGAAACAATATATAAAATATAAGATGTATAATAACTAAAACCTTAACAAAAAACGCTGTCTTTCCTTATTATTGTATTTAACAACTCACATATTTTTATTAAATCTATTATAAGTTTGAAGACCAGTTTACAACCGATGCGGTTGAAGTTTCAAGAGTGATTAATACAAGACGATGCAAAACTTCATATTTATACAGTGACAAGGGATTCCCTGAGCTTGCGAATTCATGATGCTGTGTGATTCCCCGAAAGAATGTTTCTTAGCTTCCAGTGAACAATGATGTGAAAACAAAACTATAAATTATGATGTGTTACTCCTAAGATGATATTTAGTTTGTCTTAAAATTGATAAAAATCATTGTATATATGCACATACATTATATGTACAGATTTTTTAAAGGATTTAATCCTTATGGAGGGACGTTTGTGACAGACCTTATATTACTCCTACTTCCAAAAAACTTTGAAACTATCTACTTATGAAATATAAAATATGAAGTAATTCCTTACCAAATTTCTACAAAATTTGGCAAACTAATTTATCACAGCGTTCAAACAGCATGCCTCTTGTGAAGCCGGCGGGGCCGGAGCAAACATTTGGTTACGCTTCGAGATGGCCTGTTTTGTGTTTGTTGTTAAGTCCTAAAAATCTTTAAATAAACTTTAATCGCAATGGAATATATGATAAATAAAAAAAATACTACATATATTTTATATAAAACGTTTAAGGAACTAAATCGAAGGACATTTAATATTTTGAAAATAAAATATGTTTGATTCGCCTATTGGGATATATCACTGATATACTAGGTATAAAATTTATATTTTCAAATGTATGTTACCAGTTTTGTTGCTTACAATTTTAATGTCTTTAAAAATAATTAATATGTAGATTCGACAAAATTGACGAGACGAAAACAGCACAGTAGACATCTCATATAAAATAAAAATGATACAAATATATTTAATAACTTGATATATTTTTTTACATACACATTAATTTGTCAATAGTATACATTATTCAGACGCGTTTATAAATGAGTAAATAAAATTGACTTAGTTTGTAATTCGCTAAACAATGTATCATGTATTTCTAAAGTATAATAATAGGTTAGTGGAAGACTCTCAATACCCGTCAACAATGTTAAGGACTGATAACAGCGGTTATGTCTTATCAAATGAGATGTGCATAAATATTGTGTTACAGTGATAATCAAATTGGTTCTGTTCGTTTTGACTTTCTGCTTTTGTATGCCTAGACATCGCTGAGGTATATGTTAGGTTATATTAGTTTAATAGTTTAATAGAAAGGCTTCATTGACTTTTGTGACAATACACAATTGAGGCATCTTCATGGCTATGATATACCTTGACGTCAAAGCTCGGGAGTGATGTGTTTTTGTTTAATTAATAAAATGTATTCATATGCGTTTTAAAATAAAAATACTTCATGCGATTCTTCTCTATATAAACTTCGTCTGAGTTCAATTCCACTTTTCTTCTTCTTCTTCATCCTGGCAATTATCCCAGCATTAGCCAGGGTCTGCCAGGGTCTGCCAGGGTCTTCAATTCCACTTTTATCGTTCAAAGAATCGCGAATCAGACTTTGGGAACAGCATATGTTGGAGGATAATTTAAATTTGATGGACACTATTACGTAAAAAATCAATGACGTAGCCTTATTTTATATTTTTTTGTAAGAGTTTAAAAAACATTTGTTACAGCAGCTCCACGAGGGTATATTATTCGGGTAGGATCAGCAATGTTGATGGTGTGACCGCAGGTTTCGCAAATTCAGCCCTATAAACCGTTATCTCGCCTGCTCGTGATCACGGTTGCTGAAAAGTAACCGAAACGTCGGGAGTATGTAGTTTTTTACAAAAATAAATCACGCGTAGTTTATCCGAGAAATAATAGTTTCGTGTAAATGAATTTACTATTTTTGTGGTAGTTTTAATATGCTTCATAAGGTTTCTAACACTTATAATTAAAATCCTATTTCCTTATTATCCATGTAAAATAAAGTACTTCTATTTAAGCTCAAGTTTGTTCTTTACTTGCTTAATCAAATAGTCATAGAATGTTTAGAAAACAAAAGATAATTTAAACTTTTTATAATTTTTTAAAAGATTGTTAATACAATATTTTGTTTTAATTTTAATAAAGTATGTTAGATAAACCGATCTCTATATATATTTATCGAAAACGGACCTTGTTTTACAATCTTTATATATTATCCCCGTTCCTGCCATTAAACTGAAACAAGGATATCACAAATCTAATTCAAACAGGACATAAATCTACGGCAAGAGGAAAACCCGGCCCCAAT